>NW_024723122.1:0-17866 GCF_018991925.1 Homarus americanus | reverse complement strand
GATATGTTTCAATATTCCCGAGAAGCAGTCAGGTCAGGGGTGGGGATGGGGCTTGATAATAAACAGAGAGAGAGAGAGAGAGCGAGCATAGCAAAACCAATAACCTTTTCCCAACACCTTTACAAACACACACACACACACACACACACACACACACACACAGACACACACACACACGAGTTTCAAGACGCTGAGAGACAAGTAAGCATAACGAGATGAATATTAAAGATAAAGAAGGAATATGGATAAAGAAGAAAGAACGATAGGGCTGGATAAAGGTTAGGGAAGAGAGAGACAAAAGGGATAAAGATTAAGTAAATAAAAAAGGTGAAAAGGGATACCTCCATCCCCTCTCCTCTCAACATCATACTACAGTACTACACAGTTAGCAGTGGGAAGGGCGTAACCTAGTGAACGTACAAGGAGGAAGGATGTGGGTAAGGTGGGAGGGGGAGTGATGAAACTAGATAAGGGAGAGGAAGGGAAAGAAGGAGAGGAAGAGAAAGGTGAAGGATGTGGTTGACAAGGAGAGAGAAACAACGTCAGAGAGACAGACAGACAATGAACAAGATAAAGAAAAGAGAAAGAGAAATAATAAGACAGAGAAAAAAGAAAGAGGGGGAGACGGGGAGGGGGGAAGAGGGGAGAGGGAAGGAAGGTTGGGGAGGGAGGGAATATTTAACATAAACACGTCCCGGACTAACCAGCAAAACTCATTAACAAATCAAAACTCAATTATCTTACACGCATATTGATTGGAATGAATTAGCGGCAGGATAATAAGGCGAGGTCCGTAAACAAGCCAACAGCTGCCCCGTCCGTCAGCTCAAGGTGTGAAGGATTGCCCACACCTCACCCTCCAGGTCACACACACCTTGACCTCGCCTCCGCCTCCACCCAGGAGATTAAAGAGTCCAGGAGATGATGTAAAACAGAGACATTTGGCTGAAGATAAAAATATAAGAAAAAAAATAATAGTTTTTTTCCTTCGGGATTTTAATGCCAGTTGATAGCCATATGAAGAATAGGAGGAATATAGAGCAAAGCCACATAATTATTAGCTCCTACTTAACTACGTGGTGTTGTATGAGATACCCAGTAGCAGCTTAGATCAGACTCACATTGACCCGTAACGACAAAAAATTATTACCACTAATACAATATATGATGTTCCTTCACGTGATAATACTCTCTTAAAAGTTATTATAATTAGGAGGGTTTTAAAATATAATCGTAGAAACTATGACTTCAATGGACTAAAACCTACTATGCCTTTCACGGTTGTATTTACATTATTAATCCCGGTCAGATTCTCATTACAATCACTGTATATCCAAGGAGTTATGACCTTAACACAATCACTAGAAGGGGATAGAGGGGACTGGAGATGGTGGTAGGGGTCTGGAGATGGTGGTAGGGGTCTAGACAGGGGGTGAGGGTCTGGAGAGGGGGTAGGGGTCTGGAGATGGTGGTAGGGGTCTGGAGATGGTGGTAGGGGCCTAGACAGGGGGTAGGGGTCTGGAGAAGGTGGTGGGGGTCTAGACAGGGGGTGAGGGTCTAGAGAGGGGGTAGGGGTCTGGAGATGGTGGTAGGGGTCTAGAGAAGGTGGTAGGGGTCTGGAGAAGGTGGTGAGGGTCTGGAGAGGGGGTAGGGGTCTGGATGGGGTAAGGGTAGTGGTAGGGGCTGAAGGTGAGCAGTGAACCCCATCAACACCTGCGTGAACTTTTTGTATGGGTCACACAGATAACCTCCGGGAAACAGTGCAGGGGAGGCCAAGAGGTCATCGTCGGTAATAAGGGAAGGTGATATAGGCCTACGGAACAACCTGGTGAACGAAGGTGGATAATGAATTACAATGAATAATGAAATGATAGAGATATTACCAGAAATAATTATTTTTGGAGAGAGAATTGATGATTTATGACTTAGGACAAATATTTATTATCATTGGCTGAAGCTGGGAAGATTAATTCTCATTGGTTAATCTCCTTACTGTATATACTCTTAACTCGTGAATAAAAGAATAAAAAAATATATTATAAAAAAATGAAAAAGTAATAACACTTTTAACAGGAATTTATGCTAACGATGTGAAGATATTCAAGTATTTTTTTTTTAATTCGTCAAATCATAAGAACATAAGAAAGTGGAATACTGCAGGAGGCACTTCCATGTGCCTATCCAACTTCGTCTTGAAGCTCCCTAGCGTCCCCGATCCTACTATAGCACTCGGTAGCCTATTCCACATATCCACAACTCTATTACCAAACCAGTGCTTGCCTATATCCTTTCTGAATCGGAATTTATCTAATTTAAAGCCATTTGTTCTAGTTATTTCGTTATTACTGAGCTTCAGAACATCTTCCATTTTACCCTTGTTAATCCCGCTTACCCACTTGAACACCTCTATCATATCTCCCCTAACTCTACGCCTCTCTTCCTTTCCTGACCTGACTGATAATGTTGATTTATTTTTTTACACGTGAAGATTTTTTTTATTTATTTGTTTACTTTTATTCTGGTTTAAAGCTGCCACTGATATATTCTTAATCACTTTAGGTTAAGTTAGGTCAGGTCAGGTCAGGTCAGGTCAGGTCAGGTCAGGTTAGGCGATTTTGTGAAGGTTTGTAAGGTGGAAAATAAATGTTGGAAAGTTCGATCTGTTTACTGTAGCGGATTGTTTGACTAAAAATTGTATTAGACCTGTTTATTCGACCTACCTAACCCAACCTACTCATTCGACCTAAGCTAACCAAACCTACTCATTTGACCTACCTAACTCGGCCTACTCATTCGACCTAACCTAACCCGACTTTTTTTTTTTTTTACGGGAATTAGCCAACCCGGGCACAGGTCAAACGACCCACAACGGAGCCTGGGGGGCGAAAAAAAAGAACGGAAAGAAATTGAAAATATAGAAAAAAAGGTTATACTGTATTAATCTACACCACGAAGATGCCGGAAAACCAGCTTTTTAAAGTGAGACAGATTGTAAGAGCATGGAACACAGAAGAAAGCAAAGCATTCCACAGTTTGGCTGTGTGAGGAAAGAAGGAGGTACTATAACGGGTTATTCTCGTGTGACCGATATCCACAGAGAAATGGTGGGCACCGCGGGCAAGACGTGTGTTACGAACCCACGGCCTTACCGGCGGTACACAGGATGCCAAATCCCCTGAACATTGCCCGTTAAAGTACCTGTAAAAGAGAGAGAGTGAAGCAACATTGCGGCGAAGAGAAAGGGGAGAGAGGTTGTCGACTAAAGGAGGAGAGTTAATAAGACGAAATGCCTTTGACTCCACCCTATCTAATAGTTGGACAGAAGAAGAGCCACCCCAGATATGAGAGCAGTACTCCAAGTTAGGACGAATGAATCCCTTATATACTTGGAGCAACTGCTCAGGAGTGAAGTAGCTGCGGCATCTGTACAGCATTCCCAACTTTCGGGAGGCAGCTTTAGTTATACTAAGGATGTGTGATTTCCAGGACATATTGGAGGAAATGGTGAGGCCTAACATATTTATTTCAGAATTTGGGGGGATGATAGCGTCCTGAAATGTAATTGGTGGGAGATCGTCTACTTTACAAAGTGTAATTGGTAAATATTGAGTTTTGTTACTATTGAACTTAACCAAGTTTGTATCTCCCCATTCAGAGATGCTGCACAGATCCGCGTTGATAGAAGTAATGATATCAGTTCTAGAAACAGATCTAGTTTGAGAGTTAGGAGGAAGGGGAAAATGTGAGGAAGAGTGAAGAGTAGAATCATCGGCGTAAGAATGGATAGAATTAGTTGTAGTGTGAAGTAAATCATTGATAAAAAGAAGAAAGAGAGTTGGTGAAAGAACAGAACCCTGTGGGACGCCACTATTGGTAGAGAAAGAGCGAGAAATCGATCCCTCGACAACAACTGCCATGGATCGATTCTCAAGGAAGCTAGAGATGAGAGAACAAAGTGGGGGAGAGAAACCAAAAGAGGGAAGTTTAGATAGCAAAGACTTGTGCCATACCCTGTCAAATGCTTTGGAGATGTCGAGGGCCACGACAAAAGTTTCCCCATAATCCCTAAGAGAGGATGACCAAAGATGGGTGCAATAGGAGAGCAGATCACCAGTAGATCTTGCCTGGCGAAAGCCATACTGGTGATCCGACAAAAGAGAAAGGCGTTCAAGGTGACGGAGAAAATGGGAGTTCAAGATAGTTTCGAAAATCTTAGAGAGGGATAAAGTTAGGGCAATGGGGCGATAGTTAGAGGGATTAGAATGGTCACCCTTCTTCGGGATGGGCTGAACCAAGGCATGCTTCCAAGAAGAAGGAAAAGTTTTGGTTTTGAGGCAAAGGCGAAAGAGGCGAGCAAGCACAGGGGCCAGGGCTTCAGCACACTCCCCCAGAACACGAGGGGGTATTCCGTCCGATCCATGCGCCTTACTCACATCCAACCTGGATAACACACCGGCAACCCTGCGAGTGGAGATTATAGGAAAGTGCATAGGTTCAGTAGGAGGTGCAGGGGTAGGAGGGGTAGAGAGGGAATCGTCTAAGGTGGAATTAGAGGAGAATAAGGTGCCAAAGAGGTTGGCTACTCATTCGACCTAACCTAACTCGACCTACTCATCCGACCTACCTAACCCGACCTACTCATTCGACCTACCTAACCCGACCTACTCATTCGACCTACCTAACCCGACCTACTCATTCGACCTACCTAACCCGACCTACTCATTCGACCTACCTAACCCGACCTACTCATTCGACCTACCTAACCCGACCTACTCATCCGACCTACCTAACCCGACCTAGCCCGACCTACCTCACCCGACCTACTCATTAGACCTGCCTGATAACACAAAAACCTATAATAGTTCCTACATCGTGAGTTGTTAAGTTCCTCACAAGGATAGAGAGAATTTCCTGGAAGACTTAGTGTGATGGATTATATTTACTGAGTTTGTTATAGCAGGCCATTAAGATGATAATTATATTATCAACCCTTGGTCTAAAACACTGGACATGGATAATATATCACATAAACACATTCATCTTTGAACTATAATACTGAACGTTGAACCTACATTAACAAACGACGTTGATCGCTTGAATTAAGACATTATGCTTTGAACATTGAGATCTACATTGATATGTTGTTCACTTTATCTATGACTTCATGTTCAACAGACTCCATGACCGGCGGAAAATGACTCTATGACTGGAGAAACATAGAGGAGGAACATGGAGGAGGAGGAGGAGGAGTAGGAGAAGGAAGAAAGGGAGGAGGAGGAGGAAAAGGAGGAGGAGATGGACAAGGAAGAGGAACGACGAGGGAGGAGGAGGAGGAAGAGGAATAGGAGGAAGAGAAGGAAGAAAGGGAGGGGGAGTAGGAAGAGGAGGTGGTGAAGTAGAGGAGGAAGGTTTGTCGAAAAATATTAATAGGAAGAGGATGAAAAGGAAGAAGAAGAAGCTCAGAAGAAGGAGGGAGGGTAGCAAAAGTAATAAAAGTAGCAATAGAAGGAGGAGAAGGAAGAGAAAGAGTTGGAGGGGGAGAAGAAAAGAGGAAACAAGGAGGAGACGGAGAAGGAGATATAAAAGTTGTAGTAGTAGTAACAGTAGTAACAGTAGAAGGAAGAAGAGAAAAGTGAGAAAAATAAGAGAAACTAAAACACGAAAAATAAACACAAAATAATAAACATTAAAAAAATATATAAGAAAAATCCAAACAGAAATAAAAATTCAGAGCCCAAAACGTCAACCTCTTCTCTCTCTTCCCTCTACCCCTACCTGAGAGAGAG
This sequence comes from Homarus americanus, assembly GCF_018991925.1. Taxonomy (NCBI): domain Eukaryota; kingdom Metazoa; phylum Arthropoda; class Malacostraca; order Decapoda; family Nephropidae; genus Homarus; species Homarus americanus. The sequence continues at coordinate 12,080 of NW_024723122.1, read as the reverse complement.
AGAGAGAGAGAGAGAGAGAGAGGCGGAACACACACACACACACACACACACACCCAGCCACGACCTATGAGAGAGTAGCATTAGTCACCTGTTCCAGTGGACGTAAACAGAGCACCTGAGCACGGACAAGTGAATTAGGAGAGTGAGGCGACCAGGTGAAACATGACCCAACCCCCCCCCCTACCTCCATCCTCCACCCACCCCCCACACACACACTCAACCCCCATCATACATAAACCACCCCTACCTCCACCCTCCACCCACCCCCCACACACACAACCCCCCTACCTCCATCGTCCACCCTCCACCCACCCTACACACACAACCCCCACCATACATAAACCACCCCTACCTCCACCCTCCACCCACCCCCCACACACACAACCCCACCATACATAAACCACCCCTACCTCCACCCTCCACCCCACCCACACCACACACACACTCATCCCCACCATACATAAACCACCCTAACCTGACCTAACCTAACCTAACCTGACCTGACCTGACCTGACCTAACCTAACCTAACCTGACCTGACCTGACCTGACCTAACCTAACCTGACCTGACCTAACCTGACCTGACCTGACCTAACCTAACCTGACCTGACCTGACCTGACCTGACCTGACCTAACCTAACCTAACCTAACCTTGTGCAGTGTTGACTGAGGTGCCGCTCTCTAGGAGGAGGTTCACCACCTTCTCGTGGCTGTAATGTATTGCCCAGTGCAGAGCCTCGCCTTCAAACAGAGAAAGATCAGTGGTAATATTTGATTAACACATAGATAGATTTTGTAGATTAAACATACATTAATTATTTCAAACATGAACACGCTTTCGGAGGACGCATTTAATATATACTTATTGTTACCACAATAAGACATACTAATTACGCATCAGTAATATTTCAATGTTATTCTGATCTCTTTAAATGTTAGCTTTTGCATAATGTAATATTACTGATAAGTAATTAGTCTTAGTTTGTCTTATTGTGGGTAAAACAATCTCACAACAGGGGCGAATCCAGGATTATCAAAAGGGGGTCCAAGAGGTTGTGGGTGGGGGACAATGGTGAGGACAGCATCCCAACCCAGCTGGGGCGGGGGGGGGGGACGCTGTAAGACCCCAGATAATTGTTTAAAAGTGACCAATATTATGGTCATTTTGAGGCCATGTTATATTCGGAGATAATCTGAGGTCAATAGTTATTACTTTTTACTATATAAAAACGCCTGAGTACAATACTGTATTAAAGAAAAACTATTATAATTTGGTGATGAAACGGGAGGTCGGGCAGTGATTATAGTAGTACCTGGTGTGTGGTAATAAAAACATACTTAGGTCTGTTAGGACGTGCTTGATAATACCCATCTTTGGGATGACATAACTCACTGCTACAATCTTTATCCCTCAATAGGTATTTGACCAAAATGTGGGCTAATAATACCCAATATTTAGGCCAAGTTCACCACAAATTGGTATACATTACTGACCCGTTATAAAGTGCTTCCCGCACAGTGTTCTGGGCTACAACATAACCATAGCTTTCTTCTTTCACTTATTAATTTGTTGCCTTCCTCTCTCCGAGTTGATATCTTGGGTATTTGATAAAGGGAAAGGCTGGAGTGCTTACTGCATTTATTTCCACAAGCCAGAATGTGTGGCATCGCTACAGCAGCCACCAAGCCACTAAAAGTTAATAACATTAGCCCACGTCCGTAAGATTTCACTTGTTTACAATCTCATGTGCTCTCAGGTTCGCGCGCTTACCCATAATGCCCCTTAATAGTGACGTCACAGTTTGATGATTATTGTAAATCCTCTGTTCAGTCAGTCAGTCAGTCTATCTAAGGCGGTCAGTTATTTAAGTCAGTAAATTTAAGTCGGTCAGTTATTTCAGTCAATAAATTTAAGTCAGTCAGTTATTTAATTCAGTCAGTTATTTAAGTCAGTCAGTAACTTAAGTCAGCCAGATATTTAAGTCAGTCAGTCTATCGAAGTCGGTCAGTTCTTTAAGTCAGTCAGTTATTTAAGTCAGTTAATCTAAGCCAGTCAGGTATTTAAGTCAGTCAGTTATTTAAATAATTAATCTAAGCCAGTCAGTTATTTAAGTCAGTCAATCCAAGTCAGTCAGTTATTTAAGTCAGTCAGTTATTTAAGTCAGTCTATTTAAGTCAGTCAGTTATTTAAGTCAGTCACTCTATCTAAGTCAGTCAGTTATGTAAGTCAGTCAGATATTTAAGTCAGTCTATTTAAGTCAATCAGTCTATTTAAGTCAGTCAGTCTATTTAAGTCAGTGAGTCCACTTAAGTCAGTCAGTTATTTAAGTCAGTCAGTTATTTAAGTCAGTCAGATATTTAAGTCAGTCAGTTACATAAGTCAATCAGTTATTTAAGTCAGTCAGTCTAAGTAAGTCAGTTATTTAAGTCAGCCAGTTATTTAAGTCAGTCATTCTATCTAAGTAAGTCAGTTATTTAAGTCAGTTATTTTTGACAGTCAGTTATTTAAGTCAGTCATTTATTTAAGTCAATCAGTTCTTTAAGTCAGTCAGTTATTTAAGTGAGTCAGTTATTTAAGTTAGTCACTTATTTAAGTCGGTCAGTTATTTAAGTCAGTCAGTTATTTAAGTCAGTCAGTGAGTCAGTTTATTAAGTTAATAAATGTTATTAAATGATCTTGGTGTTTAAACGCTGCCGAGTGTTAAGATGGCCGGTGTTAACGATATACCACGAACTAGATGGTTAGTTTTAGACATGTACCACGACCATAATAACTAAGGGTGTTTTACTTCACGTCAAGAGCCTTACTAACTCATTCTAACCTAAAGTGACTTAATATATTTACCCTTTGGTTAGTATGATTTGGTTTAGTTGTTGACTTATGAAATAAGTTATATTCGGTGGTTCCGACGTTCGTGGTATTTATTACCCAATCATAGATAATTATTAATTATCTAAATTATTAATTAGTAGACGACATAACCTTTTTAAAAGTATTTTTAGACAATTACCTATTTCCCAAACATTATGACAGTTTATTATACAATGTATATTGATGTTTTTAAATACTTAATGTCGGCTCAAGATGTCCGGGTTTATGTTAATAATTTACCCCATATATCACTTGAGTAACTTTACAAGTAATTTACTCATTGTCATATATGTATTTATTCATCTATAACTTTAACTATGTTTTTATCCTCTATGTATTTAAGTTTATTAATTTATAATTAATTATAAAATATAAGAGTGATCAATGTTTTAACGGAAATATTATTCAACACTTTTATTACGTCATCTACGCCACTGATCATGTAAATAAAAAAATAAATTAAATAAAACAGGATAATCTTAAAAATAAACGAATAAGAAATGAAGTTAAATATTTATAATAAAAATAGTTTATTATAGGTGTGTTTCCCCTGACATGGTGCAGCCAGCAGAGTTGCCAACTTAGCGACTTTGTAGCTAGATCTAGAGCTTTTTGTTTTTTCTAGCGACACTTTAGAGCGATTTGCGACTTGTCGCAAATCTAGAGATATCCACAGAAATCTAGCGACTTTCTGGATACTTTTGGACTGTCCATGAAAACTCAGTTTTCCTAATTTCGAGCCATAATATATAGCAACGGGGTTACAGGGACAATAAATAATAAGAAAAGTTTAATACATTTGAACGGGTCGTGGTACAGAAGGAGGGACACGTCTATTTCCTGATCACTTGATGTCAGCCCGTCCATGCATCTAACACCCTAACAGTGGCGGCTTGTGCATAGGGCTGCAGTCCCCCCAGACACTCACTGCCAGGCGTATGATTCCTTTAGAGAGACAGCTGAATAATACACTACCAACAAATATATCATTTTATATGTTATTTAATTATTTTCAATACGTTGCTAAGTGAATTTTCATTAAAATCAGACCAAAATTTAAGTTACTTTCATAGTTGCTGTCAATGCTGTACGATTGATGTCTGTTATTAATTGGCGCCGCCGCCGCACTTGAAGCAGCTCAGTCTCGTACAACGTGTGGACGGTGTGGTTAAATCGTGCTTTCTTTAATTACCCTTTGACGATGGAAAATCGAGTGAAGTATTTGCAAAACATCAACTTTTCCCAGCTGACATTAAATGAAAAGACTGAAATCAAAGCAAGAGGAAGACCTACACCAGTTTTATCCATTCAACAGAACAGTACAAGCAGGAACAAAGAATATACACGCCAGTTTAACATGAGTGTTTATCAGAATGACAGACTGTCTGCTTTAGCAGTGATATCCATTGAAAATAAAATGATAACAGAAATAAAGGATTTTAATGAAATAGTAATAAACAATTTTGCTACATCGAAGAGCAGACACGCCGACTTTATTTTCAATTAATACTGGTCCATCACCACCTTCTACCACCACCACTACTACCATGCCCTGGGAATTCGTGGACATCAACTACAACTCATACCTGAGGTAGGTCAAATTTGTGTATCCTACTGTTGTGTGAGGCTTGCAGTCCCTCCATTTTATTTTTCACGAGCCGCCACTGCACCCTAAAATTGTGGTCAGAAGTGGCAAATTACAGAGATGCGACAGGTGAAAACCCTTACAATGATCTGGCTGAAATTGCACTCGCTGCCTTATCTCTTCCGCATTCAAACGCAGATGTAGAGCGCAGATTTAGTAATATGAACTTTGTGAAATCAAAATTGCGCAACAAAATGAAACTATCGACATTAAAGGCAATTCTTACAATAAAGTATGGGTTAAAAAGACAGAACACCTGTTGTGCAAGTTATGAACTTCCTAGTGATATTTTAAGAAAGATAGGGACTGTGGAGGCATACAGTTACAAGAGAACCTGAACCAAGCACTTCACATGCTTCCAGCTCTACAGTTGTTCACACTACCAAGAGGACTGGGATGCAATTACTATTGAATAATAGGTAAGTGTGCACATTAAACTTTAAACAAAATAATATTTTTATTTTTACATAATGCATTTTATTTATACTCCGTCCATTATAGTCGGCATTATGAAAATATTATTTGCATCAAATTACTGAAGGGGGGGAATAATAGCTAGCGACTTTTCATGGAAGATTTAGCGACATTTAGCTACTTTTAGGTACCAGCCTAGCGACATTTGAAAATCCGAGTTGGCAACCCTGGCAGCCAGTCACTCAGTCAGTCGCCCACCAGCCTCGGGTGTGAGTGTGTCGTCCTCCGTCAATAAACATCGTTACACGTATATTTGTGAATTATTTTTAATAAGTTAATAATGCAGTTTTCCGAAAACACATTTAAAGTGTTACATCGTTGATATAAAGCCGTTAAATATTTGAGATAAGTCATAATAAAGGTTATATATAACAATGCTTAGGTGTTTTAATGCCAGCTGACCAACTGGGCGGGGCCAAGTAAATATGTTGCCAACTATGATTTTCACCAATTTTCCCCCTAAAATATTGTTTATTATATACCCCAACTGTACCTACACCAAGCTCCCTCAATACAATATACCAAACATATTACTGAAATAACATTATTGTTTTAAGTGACTACCTCACTGGGTGTGAGTGTCTAGCGCCACGACCTTCATGTGTGTGCTTGATCCAGCTCCTAACTCTAAACATAACTAACGTATTTCCTCCATCAGTTATAATAAAGATACATAATTATGTGTATAAATAGAGTAATAAAATAACAACCAAAATATTGATTATATTAGACTCGAGGATAAACAAACAAACAATAAATAAAGACAATATGTATGATAACTTATTATTAAAGTTTATTAATATCCCGCGGTGTAGTTTATTGTTATTTATATTACAAATAACTAGAAGGACACTTACCATCGTTAACGTCAGCACCATTATCTATCAGGGCCTATACTACCTCCAGGTGACCGCCCCGTGCTGCCGCCTCTAGTGCCCCGCCTGTAACTCTGGGTGAGTGAATGGGTGAGTGTTAGCGAGTTTGAAACTATGGGTGAGTGTATGTGTGAGTGTTACTGTGTTTGTAGCTATGGGTGAGTGTATGTGTGCGTGTTAGAGAGTTTGTCACTATGGGTGAGTGTATGTGTGAGTTTTAGCGAGTTTATCACTATGGGTGAGTGTATGAGTGAGTATTACTGAGTTTATCACTATGGGTGAGTGTATGTGTGAGTGTTACTGTGTTTGTAGCTATGGGTGAGTGAATGGGTGAGTGTTACTGAGTTTGTCACTGTGGGTGAGTGTAAGGGTGAGTTTTTGTGTGAGTATTAGTGAGTTTATCACTATGGGTGAGTGTATGGGTGAGTGTTGCTAACTTAGTCACTATGGGTGAGTGTATGTGTGAGTGTTACTGTGTTTGTCACTATGGGTGAGTGTATGGGTGAGTGTTACTGAGTTTGTCACTATGGGTGAGTGCATGTTTGAGTGTATGGGTGAGTGTTAGCACTTACCCATAGTGACAAACTCACTAATACTCACACAAAAACTCACCCATACACTCACCCATAGCTACAAACATAGTAACACTCACACATACACTCACCCATACACTCACCCATAGCTACAAACACAGTAACACTCACACATACACTCACCCATTCACTCACCCATAGCTACAAACATAGTAACACTCACACATACACTCACCCATACACTCACCCATAGCTACAAACATAGTAACACTCACACATACACTCACCCATAGTGACAAACTCACTAACAGTCACCCATACACTCACCCCATACACTCACTCATAGTGACCAACTCACTAACACTCACCCATGCACTCACCCAAAGTTACAAACTCGCTAGCACTCACCCATACACTCACTCATACACTCACCCATAGTGACAAACTCGCTAACACTTACACATACACTCACCCATAGTGACAAACTCGCTAACACTCACACATACACTCACTCATACACTCACCCATAGTGACAAACTCGCTAACACTCACACATACACTCACCCATAAACTCACCCATAGTTAAAAACTCGCTAACACTCACCCATAGTTACAAACTCGCTAACACTTACCCATACACTCACCCATAGTGACAAACTCACTAACACTCACAGAAAAACTCACCCATAGTTACAAACTCGCAAACCCTCACCCATACACTTGCCCATAGTGACAAACTCACTAACACTCACACAAAAACTCACCCCATACACTCACCCATAGTTACAAATTTGCTAACACTCACCCATACACTCACACATACACTCACCCATAGTTACAAACGCACTAACACTCACCCATACACTCACCCATTGTGACAAACCCACTAACACTCACCCATACACTCACCCATAGTGACAAACTCACTAACACTCACACATTTATCCTGTGAGGAAAATGAGGAAAAAATTCCCCTCCCTTGCATCCCAATCTTGCCCAGTTCAAAGCTTTCTCTCCCTACTCTCTCCCCCTCTCTCTAGTTCTATCTCCCTTTCATCCTTCCTCCCTTACGCTAATTTCATCTTTATTTATTGTTTTCATTCTTTTCCCATTCATCATCATCATCATTTCTCTCTCGATCTCTTTCTGTCTGTCTGTCTGTCTATCTGTCTATCTGTCTGTCTGCCTGTCTGTATCGTCTCTTACTCTCTCTCTCTCTTTTCTCTCTCTCCCTTAAACTAAACCCTTTCCCCTACCTATATCAACGACACACACACACACACACACACACACACACACTCAATATAAATACCAACTTTGCATGTCAGTCTGCCACGTAAATTTGCAATTACTTACCATGCAACGTGATAGAGGCCTGCTACTGCTACTTTGTTCCTTAATTTATGTAGTTTTGATGTTACTTTATGTAGTTTTAAGTAACTTTGTGGTTTTTATGTAAGTTTATGTAGTATTATGTAGCTAGAGGCCTATGTGGTTTTTAGTTTATGTAGTGTTATGTAACTTTATGTAGTTATTATGTTACTTTATGTAGTGTTACGTAGTTTGTGTAAAATTAAGTAACTTTCTGATACTTCAAGTTATTTAAGTAGCTGTATATAACCGTAAGTAACGTTAAGTAGCTTTATGCAATATATTTATCTATATTTTACTAAACAGAAATTCATATCTCAGAAAATACATAATATATATACGTATTATTCAATGTATACCAAGGAGTGTACAGTATGTATAACCCGTGTATGTTAGGTATACTTTGGAGGGAGTGACGGTAACTTATGAGTGACAGTAACTTATGAGTGACGGTCGTAACTTACCTCTTATGGGTGAGTACAAGAAAATATTAAAGTGTATTTTTACGTATCTTTCTATCTGTCTGTCTGTCTCTTTGTCTGTCTGTCTGTCTGTTTCTTCTGTTTTTCGTCTATTTATCTCTCTATCTTCTTATTCCTTTTCCTTCTTCCGCTTCTCCCATTTCATCCTCTCTCTCTTTCTCTCTCTCTCTTTATTAATACTTTTACCAACCCATCTCATTCTTTCAATGTCTTCTACCTCCTCTTTCTTCTCCCCCACTCCCCAACCTTTCCTCCCCCACCATCACCACCTCCCACCAACATTCCCTCCCTCATTCCCTCCCTCTCTCCCTCACTCACCAACACCACACAGTTGCCAGGTGTCGCCATAAACACAAAGAGTATTACCCTCCCTATGTCTTTTCAATACAAGGGATCACCCATCACAACTGAGCTGAGTTGTGGGGTGTGTGGGTGTGTGGGGTGTGGGGTGTGGGGAGTAAACACAGGTGACGTAAGAAGGGAGAATATATACACAAGTTTATACCCAAAGAAGGTGTAGTTTCGTTTATGGGGGAGATGTGTGTGTGTGTGTGTGTGTGTAGGGTACGTTTCTGGGGGAATGGGGACAGTTTATGGGGGTATGAGGCCTGTTTCTGGGGGTGTAGGTTCCTCTCTGGGGTGAAGGGTAATGGCCCTCCATCAAATAAGTCTACGGTATCATTCAGCCACTTTTCAATACACAATAATACCTGTACCACCATTTGTATTCGTACCTGCAATTGTATCCGTATCTACACCTGTACCTGTGCCCCCAGAGATGACACCCCCACCCCCAGAGATGCCCCCCAGAGACGACACCCCCCACCCCCAGAGATGCCCCCAGAGACGACACCCCCACCCCCAGAGATGCCCCCAGAGACGACACCCCACCCCCAGAGATGCTCCCCAGAGACGACACCCCCACCCCAGAGATGCCCCCCAGAGACGACCCCACACCCTCAAATATGCCCCCACAGCCCCAGAGATGACACCCCCACCCCAGAAACGACACCCCCACCCCCAGAGACGACACCCCCAACCCCAGAGATGCCGCCCCCCAGAGAAAAAGACGGTGCCGTGGTGTGAGTTGTGTGATATCCATTACCCCACTTTCTCTTTCTCCATATCAGTTTGAGAGCTCACCCCCGGAGTTTGAACCGGAGGGGGGAGGGGGGAGAGGAGGAGGAAGGGGAGCAGGAGGAGGCAGGAGGGTGAAAGATGGGAGGTAATAGGAGAAGGAGGTAAAAGAAGGAAGAGAGAAGGGGTTAGGAGGAGGAATAGGAAGCAGAGAGAGAAAGGGGAGGAAAAGCAGTGAAAGAAGAAGGGAGAACAGGGGTGGAGAGAAAGAGAGAGGAAAGGGGAAATGGAGGAAAGAGAGGGAGGAGGGAAGGGGAGAGAAGAGAGTGAGGTAAAGAGGGGAACGGACGGATAGAGAGAGGAGAGAGAGAGAAGAGAGAGAGAGAGAGAGAGAACAGTAAGCCATCTCCAGTTCCTACAACTATTAAAACAAGTTAACGTTTTCCTAAGAGGGCCAAGTGAGTCGGCCTTCAAAGGTGATGTTTACAGAGGAGGCTCTCTCTCTCTCTCTCTCTCTCTCTCTCTCTCTTTCAAGGACTTTTTCTCTTTCTTTATCTCTCTCTCTCTACAACTCCCTCTCATCTTCTCCCCTTCCGTCCATTTTCCACATCCTTCCTCTCCCTCTTTCCTCCAACCTCTCTCCCCATCTCCCCCACCCACTTCCCTTCCTCCCCACTCCTCTCCCCACAAGAACATGTTTATCTCCTGTAATCTCACACCATCCGGCCCAGGTGTGATTGGCTTACTGCTCCAACAATAATCGTCTCTCATCACCACCACTACCACCACCATCATCACCACCACTACCACCACCATCATCACCACCACTACCACCACCACTACCATCATCTCCACCACTACCACCATAACTATCATAACCATCATCTCCACCACTACCACCATCACCATCCCCACCATCATCTCCACCATCACCACCACCACCACTACCACCATCACTATCGCCACCATCACCATCATCGCCACCACTACCACCATAATTATCACCACCACCATCCAGTATCGTCACCACCACAGCCACCACCACCACCACCAGGTCAGGTCAGGTCAGGTCAGGTGGACTGTCAGTTCCACCTGAGATCAAACCAAGGACCTTTGAGGACTGGACACGAGTGCTGTATCCACTTTGCCATCTTAGTGGGTGGTTACCTGTATAGTGTATGAATTACCTGTCCCGTACATACATACATACATACATACATACATACATACATACATACATACATACATACAAACATAAATACATACATAAATACATACATACCTACATTCATACATACACAAACACATACATACATACATACATACATACATACATACATACATACATACATACATACATACATACATACATACATACATACATACATACATACATACATACATACATAAATACATACATAAATACATACATACCTACATACATACATACATACATACATACATACATACATAAATAAATAAATACATAAATACATACATACCTACAGTCATACATGCACAAACACATACATACATACCTGTGGCGTCCCCCAAGGCACCAAGATGGGACCACTCTGCTTCCTTATGCTCATCAATGATGCCCTAAGAGAAACCCCTGCTCGCTGGAAATATGTCGACGACTCCACCATTGGGATCAGCGTCAACAATTCTGCTCCCAACTATACCGCCCTTCAGGATTTATTGAAGTCTCCAAAACTGGGCCACCAACAACCATGTCACCATCAACCATACCAAGACCATGGTTATGCACATCAACCTCTCCTCCGACATTGTCCCACCTCCTTCCATTACTCTGGGTCCGAACACACTCCAGGTTGTAGATTCCACGAAGCTCCTCGGCGTCACCATAGACAACAAACTAAATTGGAAACCACACGTCAGTGAAGTTGTCAAATCCTCCAGTTTCCGTCTCCACCTCCTCCGCCGACTCAAGTCCCTTGGAGTTCCTGGGCACTGAGCTCTCAGTGTTTACAATATCTATACTTCCCAAGCTCACTCTTATGCCTCCCCACCTGGCTCCTCTCCTCCCTAAATGCCACACAAACGTAAACACTTCAGAAAAGTGCAAAGAGGGCATGCAAGATTATTCTCTCCCCTTCCTACCTCCACATAACAAGAAGTTAGCTCAACACACTGACCCTTTCGACTCTCACTGACCATCACCACGAGACCTCATCTGCAATTCTGGTAAGAGGCTTTCTACACCATCTCGACACCGGCTCCTACTACCACCTGAGATCCCTAGTCCGAGAATTGCTGTTCGACACCACAACCGCATCCAGCCCATACGTGCACGAACTGATCGCTATAAGAACAGCCCAGTCCCAACCATTGTAAAAATCATCAATAACTTGTAATAAACCAATGTATTCACTCCCAGTAAACACTACTCCTTGCACTGTCACTATGTTGAAATGAACTGTAGTTTGAGCTTTTCCCCATCTAGTTATTATATGTCTTATTTGTGTCACTTATGTTACTTGTATATTATTTGTAATTCAAAACCCATTCCCCAAATATGTAACTGTATATTTTCAGCCTTCTGGCTGCCAAGCTGTTTCAATAAACCGTTAATTATTATTATTATTATTATTATTATTATTATTACATACATAACACTCACTTGAAAACAGATGCATTACTAAATAAATAAATACACTGGTATGATATATACAGCCAATACACATACACACACATATATACTTAAGTCCATAAATAACAAGGGTCTCAA
>NW_024723121.1:0-29111 GCF_018991925.1 Homarus americanus | reverse complement strand
CGAGAATAACAAAGTCCCCTGATCGAGTATAACAAAGGCCTGTGATCGAGTATAAAAAAGTCCCCTGATCGAGTATAACAAAAGTCCAGTGATCGAGTATAACAAAGTCCCCTGATCGAGTATAACAAAGTCCCCTGATCTAGTATAACATATCCCCTCATCGAGTATAACAAAGTCCCCTTATCGACTATAACAAAGTCCCCTGATCAAGTATAACAAAGGCCTCTGGTTGAGTATAACAAAGTCCCCTGATCGAGTATAACAAAAGTCCAGTGATCGAGTATAACAAAGTCCCTTGATCGAGTATAAAAATGTCCCCTGGTCCAGTTTAACAAAGTCCCCTGATCGAGTACAAAACAGTCCCCTGGCCCAGTGTAACAAAGTCCCCATATCGTGCATAACAAAGTCCCCTCATCGATTATAACAAAATTCCCTGGTCGAGTATGACAAAGGTCCTCATTGAGTATATAAAAGCCCCCTCGTTGAGTATAACAAAGTTCCCTGATCGAGTATAACAAAGTCCCCTAGTCCAGTATAACAAAGTCCCCTGATCGAGTATAGCATATTCCCTGATTGAGTATAACAAAGTCTCCAGGCCCAGTATAACAAAGTCCCCAGATCGAGCATAACAAAGTCCCCTGATCGATTATAACAAAGTCACCACGCTGAGTATAACAAAGGCCTCTGCTCGAGTATAACAAAGTCCCCTGGTCGAGAATAACAAAGTCCCCTGATCCTAGTATAACAAAGTCCCCTGGACGAGTATAACAAAGTCCGCTAATCGAGTATAACAAAGTCCCCTGATCGAGTATAACAAAGTCCCCTGGTCCAGTATAACAAAGTCCCCTGATGGAGTATAACATATCCCCTCATCGAGAATAACAACGTGTAATAGGCCCCTGTCTCATCAACAGAACGTATTATATAAATGGGTCAATACATCTGATATTATATTCAGATTCACCACCCTGTAACTTTCCACTGTCTATGAGTAAGACATGAGATTGACACGTGAGCGGGCAACTTACCCAAGAGGGCGAGACCCATAGCTCAGCATTTCTGTAAGCACGCACTGCGATGCCCCTAAGCTTCAGTAGCTCACCTCAACTCATATCGAAAGGACGTGACCAAACGTTTATCATACATAAACGCCGTCCCTTTTCTCATTCACTCCTAGACAGCGAGACTTACGGTTGATATACACTCAGGAATTATATATACAACCTTTTATAATAAAACAAAGGAACTACCGTTTGGGTTTCGTTACTTAAAACCCATATATAAATTTGTGTGAACGGACTGGTTAATTGGACAAGCAGCCGATTCAAACGTCTCCTGGCGCAGTATAACAAAGTCAACAGATCGAGCATAACAAAGTCCCCTAATCGATTATAACAAAGTCCCCTGGTCGAGTATAACAAGGGCCCTGATTTAGTAAGACAAAGTCCCCTGATCGAGTATAACAAAGCCCCCTGGACGAGTACAACAAAGACCCCTGATCGAGTATAACAAATTCCCCTGATCGAGTATAACATATCCCCTGATCGAATATAACAAAGTCCCAGGCGGAGTATAACAAAGTCCCCTGATCGAGTATAACAAATCTCCTGGTCGAGTATAACAAAGTATTCTAATCGAGTATAACAAAGGCCCCTCGTCGAGTATAAAAAAGTCATCTGATCGAGTATAACAAAGTACCCTGATCGAGTATAACATATCACCTGATCGAGTATAACAAAGTCCGATGGTCGAGTATAACAAAGTCCCCTAATCGAGTATAACAGAGTCCCCTGGTCGAGTATAACAATGTCCCCTGATCGAGTATAACAAAGGCCCCTCATAGAGTATAGCAAAGTCCATTGGTCAAATATAGGAAAGTCCACTCATCGAGTATAACAAAGTCCCCCGATCGAGTATAACTAAGGCATCTGGTCGAGTATGACAAAGTCCCCTGATCAAGTATAAAAAAGTCTCCTGGTCGAGAATAACAAAGTGCCCTAATCGACTATAACAAAGTCCCCTGGTCGACTATAGCAAAGTCCCCTGGTCGAGTCTAACAAAGACACCTCATCGAGTATAACAAAGGCCCCTAATCGAGTATAACAAAGAGCCCTGATCGAGTATAACAAAGTCCCTTGATCGAGTATAACAAAGTCCCCTGCTCGAGTATAACAAAGTCCCCTGATCGAATATAACAAAGGCCCCTAAATCGAGTATAACAAAGTCCATTAGTCAAGTATAAAAAAGTCCCCTGGTCCAGTATAACAAAGTCCCCAGATCGAGCATAACATATCCTCTATCCGAGTATAACAACGTCTCCTGGCGCAGTATAACAAAGTCCTCAGATGGAGCATAACAAAGTCCCCTAATCGATTATAACAAAGTCCCCTGGTCGAGTATAGCAAAGGGCCCTGATCGAGTAAGACATAGTCCCCTGATCGAGTATAAAAAAGTCCCCTGATGCTAGTATAACAAAGTCCACTGGACGAGTATAACAAAGACACCTGAACCGAGTATAACAAAGACCCCTGATCGAGTATAACATATCCCCTGATCGAGTATAACAAAGTCCCTGGTGGAGTATAACAAAGTCCCTTGGTCGAGTATAACAAAGTTTTCTAATCGAGTATAACAAAGTCCCCTGAACCTGGTATAACAAAGCCCCCTGGATGAGTATAACAAATTCCCCTGATCGAGTATAACAAAGTCCCCTGATCGAGAATAACAAAGTCTCCTGGTCCAGGATAACAAAGTCCCTTGATCGAGTATAACATATCCCCTGATCAAGTATAACAAAGTCTCCTGGCCCAGTATAACAAAGTCCCCATATCGAGCATAACAAAGTCCCCTGACCGAGTATAACAAAAGCCTCTGGTCGAGCATAATAAAGTCCCTGGTCGAGAATAACAAATTCCCCAGATCCTAGTATAACAAAGCCCCCTGGACGAGTATAACAAAGTCCCCTGATCGAGTATAACAAAGTCCCATGATCGAGTATAACAAAGTCCCCGGGTCCAGTATAACAAAGTCCCCCGATCGAGTATAACATATCCTCTCATCGAGTATAACAACGTTTTCTGGCGCAGTATAACAAAGTCCTCAGATCGAGCATAACTAAGTCCCCTGATCGATTATAACAAAGTCCCCTGGTCGAGTATAACAAAGGGCCCTGATCGAGTAAGACAAAGTCCCCTGATCGAGTATAACAAAGTCCCCTGATCCTAGTATAAGAAAGCCCACTGGACGAGTATAACAAAGACACCTGGAACCGAGTATAACAAAGTCCCCTGATCGAGTATAACATATCCCCTGATCGAGTATAACATATCCCCTGATCGAGTATAACAAAGTCCCTGGTATAGTATAACAAAGTCCCCTGGTCGAGTATAACAAAGTTTTCTAATCGATTATAACAAAGGCCCCTGGTCGAGTATAACAAAGTTTTCTAATCGAGTATAACAAAGGCCCCTGGTCGAGTATAACAATGTCCCCTAATCAAGGATAACAAAGTCCCCTGATCGAGTATAACAAAGTCCCCTGATCAAGTATAACATATCCCCTCATCGAGTATAACAAAGTCCCCTGGTCGAGTAAAACAAAGTCCCTGATCGAGTATAACAGAGGCCCCTCATCGAGTATAGCAAAGTCCGTTGCTCAAATATAGGAAAGTCCACTGATCGAGAATGACAAAGTCCCCTGACCAAGTATGAAAAAGTCGCCTGGTCGAGTATAACAAAGTCCCCTGATCGGGTATAACAAAGTCGCCTAGTCGAGTATAGCAAAGTCCCCTGGTCGAGTAAAACAAAGCCCCCTTATCGAGTATAACAAAGGCCCCTAATCGAGTATAACAAAGTCCCCTGATTGAGTATAACAAAGTCCCCCGATTGAGTATAACAAAGTTCTCTGGTTGAGTATAACAAAGTCCCCTCATCAAGTATAACATATCCCCTGGTCGAGTGTAACAAAGTCCTCTGGTCAAGTATAAAAAAGTCCCCTGATCACGTACAACAAAGTCCCCTGGTCGTGTATAACAAAGTCCCCTGTTCGAGTATAACAAAAGGCCCCTCATTGAGTATAACAAAGTCTATTGGTCAAGTATAAAAAAGTCCCCTGGTCGAGTATAACAAAGTCCCCTAATCGAGTATAACAAAGTCCTCTGGTTGAGTATAACAAAGTCCCCTGATCGAGTATAACAAAGTCCCCTGCTCGAGTATAACAAAGTCCCCTGATCGAGTATAACAAAGGGCCCTCATCGAGTATAACAAAGTCCATTGGTCAAGTATAAAAAAGTCCCCTGGTCGATTATATCAAAGTCCCCTAATCGAATATAACAAAGTCCTCTGGTCGAGTATAAAAAAGTCCCCTGATCGAGAATAACAAATTTCCGTGATCTAGTATAACAAAGTCCCCTGATCGATTATAACAAAGCCGCCTAATCGAGTATAACAAAGTCCCTGGTCGAGTATAACAAAGTCCCCTGTTCGAGTCTAACATTAAGTCCCCTTATCGAGTATAACATATTCCCCTAATCGAGTATAACAAAGTCCCCTTATCGAGTATAACAAAATCCTCTGATCGATTATAACAAAGCCGCCTAATCGAGTATAACAAAGTCCCCTGGTCGAGTATAACAAAGTCCCCTGTTCGAGTCTAACATTAAGTCCCCTTATCGACTATAATATATTCCCCTTATCGAGTATAACAAAGTCCCCTTATTGAGTATAACAAAGTCCCCTGATCGAGTATAACAAAGTCCCCTGATCAAGTATAACATATCCTCTGATTGAGTATAACAAAGTCCCCTGATTGAGTATAACAAAGTCCTCTGGTTGAGTATAACAAAATCCCCTGATCGAGAATAACATATCAACTGGTCGAGTATAACAAAGTCCTCTGGTCGAGTATAAAAAGGTCCCCTGATCGCGTATAACAAAGTCCCTCATCCAACTATAATATATTCCCCTTATCGAGTATAACAAAGTCCCCTTATTGAGTATAACAAAGTCCCCTGATCGAGTATAACAAAGGCCTCTGGTCGAGTATAACAAAGGGCCCTGATCGAGTAAGACAAAGTCCCCTGATCAAGCATAATAAAGTCCCCTGATCCTAGTATAACAAAGCCCCATGGACGAGTATAACAAAGTCCCCTGATCGAGTATAACATATCCCCTGATCGAGTATAACAGAGTCCCTTGTGGAGTATAACAAAGTCCCCTGGTCGAGTATAACAAAGGCCCCTCATCGAGTATAGCAAAGTCCCCTGATCAAGAATAAAAAAAGTCCCCTGGTCGAGTATAACAAAGTCCCCTGATCGAGTATGACAAAGTCCCCAGATCAAGAATAAAAAAGTCCCCTGGCCGAGTATAACAAAGTCCCCTGATCGTGCATAGCAAAGTCCCCTCATCAAGTATAACAAAGCCTCCTGATCGAGTATAACAAAGTCCCCTGATCGAGTATAACAAAGCCCCCTGCTCGAGTATAAGTAAGTCCCCTGATGGAGTATAACAAAGTCTCCTGATCGAGTATAACAAAGACCCTCATCGAGTCCAAAAAAGGCCCCTAATCGAGTATAACAAAGTTCCCTGATCTAGTATAACAAAGGCCTCTGGTCGAGTATAACAAAGGCCCCTCCTCGAGTATAAAAAAGTCCCCTGATCGATTATAACAAAGCCGCCTAATCGAGTATAACAAAGTCCCCTGTTCGAGTATAACAAAGTCCCCTGTTCGAGTCTAACATTACGTCCCCTTATCGAGTATAACCAATTCCCCTTATCGAGTATAACAAAGTCCCCTTATCGAGTATAACAAAGTCCGCTGATCGAGTATAAGAAAAGTCCTCTGATCGAGTATAACAACGTCTCGTGGCCCAGTTTAACAAAGTCCCCAGATCGAGCATAACAAAGTCCCCTAATCGATTATAACAAAGTCCCCTGGTCGAGTATAACAAAGGGCGCTGATCGAGTAAGACAAAGTACCCTGATCAAGCATAACAAAGTCCTCTGATTCTAGTATAACAAAGCCCCCTGGACGAGGATAACAAAGTCCTCTGAACCGAGTATAACAAAGTCCCCTGGTCGAGTATAACAAATTTTCTAATCGAGTATAACAAAGGCTCCTGGTCGAGTATAACAAAGTCCTCTAATCAAGTATAACAAAGTCCTTTGATTGAGTATAAAAAAGTACCCTAATCAAGTAAAACAAAGTCCCCTGATCCAGTATAACAAAGTGCCCTGATCGAGTATAACATATCCCCTGATCGAGTATAACTAGAATCCCTCATTGAGGTATAACAAAGTCCCTGATCGAGTATAACAGAATCCCCACTAAGATCTAGTACCACTTGAGTCCTGAACGAAATTGTGTAACAAAAGAACCTGGTCTAGTATAACAAAGGCCCCCAAATCGGTTTATATAAAGTACCTGATTGGTATAAAAAAGTCCCTGATCGAGTATAACAAAGTACTCTCTGGTTGGTATAACAAAGTCCCTGATCAGTCTCTTTGCTCCCTAGTCCGAGTATAACAAAAGTCCTCTGGTCGATATAAAAAAGTCTGATCGCGTATAACAAAGGAAGGTCCTGGTCGTGTATAACAAAGTTCCCTGATCCGAAAAGAGTATAACAAAGGCCCCTCATTGAGTATAACAAAGTCCATTGGTCAAGTTTAAAGTCCTGGTCGAGTATAACAAAGTCCCCTAATCGAATATAACAAAGTCCTCTGGTCGAGTATAAAAAAGTCCCCTGATCGAGTATAAAAAAGTCCCTTGCTCGAGTATAACAAAGTCCCCTGATCGAGTATAACAAAGGCCCCTCATCGAGTATAACAAAGTCCATTGGTCAAGTATAAAAAAGTCCCCTGGTCCAGTATAACATATCTCTTGATCGAGTATAACAACGTGTCCTGGCCCAGTTTAAAAAAGTCCCTAGATCGAGCATAACAGAGTCCCCTAATCGATTATAACAAATTCCCCTGGTCGAGTATAAAAAGGGGCCCTGATCGAGTAAAGACAAAAGTCCCTCATCGAGCATAACAAAGTCCCTTGATCCTAGTATAACAAAGTCCTTTGGACAGGTATAACAAAGTCCCCTAGACAGTATAACAAGTCCCCTCATCGAAGTATAACATATCCCTGATCGAGTATAAAAAAGTCCCTGGTGGAGTATAACAAAGTCCCCTGGTCGAGTGTAATAAAGTTTACTAATCGAGAATAACAAAGGCCCCTGGTCGAGTATAACAAAGTTTTCTAATCGAGTATAACAAAGGCCCCTGGTCGAGTATAACAAAGTCCTCTAATAAAGTATAACAAAGTCCTTTGATCGAGTATAACAAAGTCCCCTAATCAAGTATAACAAAGTCCCCTGATTGAGTATAACAAAATCCCCTGATCGAGTATAACATATCCCCTGATCGAATATATCAAAGTCCTCTGGTCGAGTATAACAAAGTCCCCTGGTGGAGTATCCCTAAGTCCCTGATCGATTATGACAAAGGGCCCCTCATCGAGTATAGTAAAGTCCATTGGTCAAATATAGGAAAGTCCACTGATCGAGTATGACAAAGTCCCCTGATCAAGAATAAAAAAGTCCCCTGAACGAGTATAACAAAGTCACCTGATCGAGTATAACAAAGTCCCCTGGTTGAGTATAACAAAGTCCCCTGATCAAGTATAACATATCCTCTGATTGAGTATAACAAAGTCCCCTGATTGAGTATAACAAAGTCCTCTGGTTGAGTATAACAAAATCCCCTGATCGAGAATAACATATCAACTGGTCGCGTATAACAAAGTCCTCTGGTCGAGTATAAAAATGTCCCCTGATCGCGTATAACAAAGTCCCCTGATCGAGTATAACAAAGGCCCCTCATTGAGTATAACAAAGTCCATTGGTCAGGTATAAAAAAGTCCCCTGGTCGAGTATAACAAAGTCCCCTAATCGAGTATAACAAAGTCCTCTGGTCGAGTATAAAAAAGTCCCCTGATCGAGTATAACAAAGTCCCCTGCTCGAGTATAACAAAGTCCCCTGATCGAGTATAACAAAGGGCTCTCATCGAGCATAACAAAGTCCATTGGTCAAGTTTAAAAAAGTCCCCTGGTGGAGTATCCCTAAGTCCCTCATCGATTATAACAAAGGGCCCCTCATTGAGTATAGTAAAGTCCATTGGTCAAATATAGGAAAGTCCACTGATCGAGTATGACAAAGTCCCCTGATCAAGTATGAAAAAGTCGCCTGGTCTAGTATAACAAAGGCCCCTAATCGAGTATAACAAAGTACCCTGATTGAGTATAAAAAAGTCCCCTGATCGAGTATAACAAAGTACTCTGGTTGAGTATAACAAAGTCCCCAGATCGAGTATAACATATCCCCTGATCGAGTATAACAAAGTCCTCTGGTCGAGTATAAAAAAGTCCCCTGATCGCGTATAACAAAGTCCCCTGGTCGTGTATAACAATGTCCCCTGATCGAGTATAAACAAAGGCCCCTCATTGAGTATAACAAAGTCCATTGGTCAAGTATAAAAAAGTCCCCTGGTCGAGTATAACAAAGTCCCCTAATCGAATATAACAAAGTCCTCTGGTCGAGTATAAAAAAGTCCCCTGATCGAGTATTACAAAGTCCCTTGCTCGAGTATAACAAAGTCCCCTGATCGAGTATAACAAAGGCCCCTCATCGAGTATAACAAAATCCATTGGTCAAGTATAAAAAAGTCCCCTGGTCCAGTATAACATATCTCTTGATCGAGTATAACAACGTGTCCTGGCCCAGTTTAAAAAAGTCCCTAGATCGAGCATAAGAGAGTCCCCTAATCGATTATAACAAATTCCCCTGGTCGAGTATAAAAAAGGGCCCTGATCGAGTAAGACAAAGTCCCCTCATCGAGCATAACAAAGTCCCCTGATCCTAGTATAACAAAGCCCGCTGGACGAGTATAACAAAGTCCCCTGAACCGAGTATAACAAAGTCCCCTCATCGAGTATAACATATCCCCTGATCGAGTATAAAAAAGTCCCTGGTGGAGTATAACAAAGTCCCCTGGTCGAGTGTAACAAAGTTTACTAATCGAGAATAACAAAGGCCCCTGGCCGAGTATAACAAAGTTTTCTAATCGAGTATAACAAAGGCCCCTGGTCGAGTATAACAAAGTCCCCTAATAAAGTATAACAAAGTCCTTTGATCGAGTATAACAAAGTCCCCTAATCAAGTATAACAAAGTCCCCTGATTGAGTATAACAAAGTCCCCTGTTCGAGTATAACATATCCCCTGATTGAGTATAACAAAGTCCCCTGTTCGAGTATAACATATCCCCTGATCGAATATATCAAAGTCCTCTGGTCGAGTATAACAAAGTCCCCTGATCGAGTATAACAAAGTCCCCTGGTGGAGTATCCCTAAGTCCCTGATCGATTATGACAAAGGGCCCCTCAACGAGTATAGTAAAGTCCATTGGTCAAATATAGGAAAGTCCACTGATCGAGTATGACAAAGTCCCCTGATCAAGAATAAAAAAGTCCCCTGAACGAGTATAACAAAGTCACCTGATCGAGTATAACAAAGTCCCCTGGTTGAGTATAACAAAGTCCCCTGATCAAGTATAACATATCCTCTGATTGAGTATAACAAAGTCCCCTATTTGAGTATAACAAAGTCCTCTGGTTGAGTATAACAAAATCCCCTGATCGAGAATAACATATCAACTGGTCGAGTATAACAAAGTCCTCTGGTCGAGTATAAAAATGTCCCCTGATCGCGTATAACAAAGTCCCCTGATCGAGTATAACAAAGGCCCCTCATTGAGTATAACAAGGTCCATTGGTCAGGTATAAAAAAGTCCCCTGGTCGAGTATAACAAAGTCCCCTAATCGAGTATAACAAAGTCCGCTTATCGAGTATAACAAAAGCCCCTGATCGAGTATAACAACGTCTCGTGGCCCAGTTTAACAAAGTCTCAAGATCGAGCATAACAAAGTCCCCTAATCGATTATAACAAAGTCCCCTGGTCGAGTATAACAAAGGGCCCTGATCGAGTAAGACAAAGTCCCCTGATCAAGCATAACAACGTCCACTGATCCTAGTATAACAAAGCCCCCTGGACGAGTATAACAAAGTCCCCTGAACCGAGTATAACACAGTCCCCTGATCGAGTATAACATATCCCCTGATCGAGTACAAAAGAGTCCCTGGTGGAGTATAACAAAGTCCCCTGGTCGAGTATAACAAAGTTTACTAATCGAGAATAACAAAGGCCCCTGGTCGAGTATAACAAAGTTTTCTAATCGAGTATAACAAAGGCCCCTGGTCGAGTATAACAAAGTCCTCTAATAAAGTATAACAAAGTCCTTTGATCGAGTATAACAAAGTCCCCTAATCAAGTATAACAAAGTCCCCTGATTGAGTATAACAAAGTCCCCTGTTCGAGTATAACATATCCCCTGATCGAATATATCAAAGTCCTCTGGTCGAGTATAACAAAGTCCCCTGATCGAGTATAACAAAGTCCCCTGGTGGAGTATCCCTAAGTCCCTGATCGATTATGACAAAGTCCCCTGGTGAAAGATCCTAAGTCCTAATCGATTATGACAAAGGGCCCCTCATCGAGTATAGTAAAGTCCATTGGTCAAATAGAAAGTCCACTGATCGAGTAAGCAAAAGTCCCCTGATCAAGAATAAAAAGTCCCTGAACGGAAGTATGTAACAAAGTCACCCGATCGAGCATAACAAAGTCCCTGGTTGAGCATAACAAAGTCCCCTGATCAAGTATAACTTTATCCTCTGTCGAGTAAAGTCCCTGGTCGAGTATAACAAAGTCCCCTAATCGAGTATAACAAAGTCTTATCGAGTATACCAAAAAGCCCCTGATCGAGTAACAAACGTCTCAGGCTTCAGTTTAACAAAGTCTCAAGATCGAGGCTAAACAAAGTCTCTGGTCTGATTATAACAAAGTCCCCTGGTCGAGTATAACAAAGGGCCCTGATCGAGTAAGACAAAGTCCCCTGATCAAGCATAACAACGTCCACTGATCCTAGTATAACAAAGCCCCCTGGACGAGTATAACAACGTCCCCTGAACCGAGTATAACAAAGTCCCGTGATCGAGTATAACATATCCCCTGATCGAGTACAAAAGAGGCCCTGGTGGAGTATAACAAAGTCCCCTGGTCGAGTATAAAAAATTTTCTAATCGAGTATAACAAAGTCCCCTGGTCGAGTATAACAAAGTCCCCTGATAGAGTATAACAAAGGCCCCTCATCGACTATAGCAAAGTCCATTGGTTAAATATAGGAATGTCCACTGATCGAGTATGACAAAGTCCCCTGATCAAGAATAAAAAAGTCCCCTGGTCGAGTATAACAAAGTCCCCTGGTCGAGTATAACAAAGTCCCCTGGTCTAGTATAACAAAGGCCCCTAATCGAGTATAACAAAGTCCCCTGATTGAATATAACAAAGTCCCCTGATCGAGTATGACAAAGTACTCTGGTTTAGTATAACAAAGTCCCCTGATCGAGTATAACATATCCCCTGATCGAGTATAACAAAGTCCTCTGGTCGAGTATAAGAAAGGCCCCTAATCGAGTATAACAAAGTCCCCTGATTGAGTATAACAAAGTCACCTAATCGAGTATAACAAAGTCCCCTGGTTGGAAAGAGGTTAATAAAGTCTCATCAAGTGGCAAACATCCTGCGATTGAGTATAACAAAGTCCTCTTGGTCGAGTATAAAAAAGTCCCCATTGAGTATAACAAAGACCCTGGTGGAGTATATAACAAAGTCCCCCATCGAGTATAACAAAGGCCCCTCATCGAGTATAACAAAGTCCATTGGTCAAGTATAAAAAAGTTCCCTGGTCGAGTATAACAAAGTCCCCTGATCGAGTATAACAAAGTCCCCTGGTCCAGTATAGCAAAGTCCCCTGATCGAGTATAACAAAGCCCCTCATTGAGTATTACAAAGTCCATTGGTCAGGTATAAAAAAGTCCCCTGGTCGAGTATAACAAAGTCCCCTAATCGAGTATAAGAAAGTCCTCTGGTCGAGTATAAAAAAAGTCCCCTGATGGAGTATAACAAAGTCCCCTGCTCGAGTATAACAAAGTCCCCTGATCGAGTATAATAAAGGGCCCTATCGATATAACAAAGTCCATTGGGTCAAGTTTTAAAAAAAGTCCCCTGGTGGAGTATCCTCAAGTCCCTGATCGAGTATAACAAAGCGGGCCCTCAACGAGTATAGCAAAGTCTCATTGGTCAAATATAGGAAAGTCCACTGATCGAGTGCGGCAAAGTCCTTGAGCAAGTATGAAAGCCGGGTGAGTGTAATGTCCCATGGTCGCATAACAAAGTCTCCTGGTCGAGTATAGCAAGTCCCCTCATCAAGTATTACAAAGCCTCCTGATCGAGTATAACAAAGTCCCCTCATCAAGTATAACAAAGCCCCCTGCTCGAGTATAAGAAAGTCCCCTGATTGAGTATAACAAAGGCCCCTCATCGAGTCCAAAAAAGCCCCTAATCGAGTATAACAAAGTCCCCTGATCTAGTATAACAAAGGCCTCTGATCGAGTATAACAAAGGCCCGTGTTCGAGTCTAACATTAATTCCCCTTATCGAGTATTACAAATTCCCCTTATCGATTATAAAAAGTCCCCTTATCGAGTATAACAAAGTCCCCTGATCGAGTATAAAAATGTCCCCTGGCCCAGTATAACAAAGTCCCCATATCGAGCATAACAAAGTCCCAGATCGATTATAACAAAGTCCCCTGGTCGAGTATAGCAAAGGGCCCTGATCGAGTAAGACAAAGTCCCCTGTTCGAGTATAACAAAGGCCCCTCATCGAGTATAGCAAAGTCCATTGGTCAAATATAGGAATGTCCACTGGTCGAGTATGACAAAGTCCCCTGATCAAGAATAAAAAAGTCCCCTGAACGAGTATAACAAAGTCACCTGATCGAGTATAACAAAGTCTCCTGGTTGAGTATAACAAAGTCCCCTGATCAAGTATAACATATCCTCTGATTGAGTATAACAAAGTCCTCTGGTCGATATAAAAAAGTCCCCTCATCGAGTATAACAAAGTCCCCTGATGGAGTATAACAAAGTCCCTTCATCGAGTATAACAAAGGCCCCTCATCGAGTATAACAAAGGCCCCTCAACGAGTATAACAAAGTCCATTGGTCAAGTATAAAAAAGTTCCCTGGTCGAGTATAACAAAGTCCCCTGATCGAGTATAACAAAGTCTCCTGATCGAGTTTAACAAAGTCCCCTAATCGAGTATAACAAAGCCCCCTGCTCGAGTATAACAAAGTCCCCTGGTCGAGTATAGCAAAGTCCCCTGATCGAGTATAACAGAGCCTCCTCATCGAGAATAACAAAGTCCCCTGATCGAGTATAACAAAGCCCCCTGCTCGTGTATAACAAAGTCCCCTGATCAAGTCCAAAACAGACCTCTAATCGAGTATAACTTAGTCCCTTGTTCTAGTAAACAAAGGCCCCTGATCGAGTATAACAAAGGCCACTTATCGAGTATAAGAAAGTCCCCTAATCGAGTCTAAAAAAGTCCCCTTATCGAGTATAACAAATTCCCCTTATCGAGTATAACAAAGTCCTCTTATCGAGTATAACAACTCCCTAATCGAGTATAACAAAGGCCCCTGGTCGAGTATAACAAAGTCCCCTGATCGAGTGAAACAAAAGTCCCCTGATCGAGTATAACAAAGTCCCCTAATCGAGAATATAAATGTCCCCTGTCCAGTGTAACAAAGTCACCTGATCGAGTATAAAAAAGTCACCTGGCCCAGTATAACAAAGTCCCTAGATCGAGCATACCATAGTCCCCTGATCGATTATAACAAAGTCCCCCGGTAGAGTATAGCAAAGGGCCCTGATCGAGTAATACAAAGTCCCCTGATCGAGTATAACAAAGTCCCCTGATCGAGTATAACAGAGCTCCTTGGATGAGTATAACAAAGTTCCCTAATCGAGTATAACAAAGTCCCCTGATCCTAGTATAACAAAGCCCCCTGGTCGAGTATAATAAAGTCCCCTGGTCGAGTATAACAAAGTCCCCTGATCGAGTATAACAAAGTCCCCTGATCGAGTATAATAAAGGGCCCTCATCGAGTATAACAAAGTCCATTGGTCAAGTTTAAAAAAGTCCCCTGGTGGAGTATCCCTAAGTCCCTGATCGAGTATAACAAAGGGCCCCTCATCGAGTATAGTAAAGTCCATTGGTCAAATATAGGAAAGTCCACTGATCGAGTATGGCAAAGTCCCCTGAGCAAGTATGAAAAAGTCGCCTGGGCGAGTGTAACAAAGTCCCATGATCGTGCATAACAAAGTCTCCTGGTCGAGTATAGCAAGTCCCCTCATCAAGTATTACAAAGCCTCCTGATCGAGTATAACAAAGTCCCCTCATCAATTATAACAAAGCCCCCTGCTCGAGTATAAGAAAGTCCCCTGATTGAGTATAACAAAGGCCCCTCATCGAGTCCAAAAAAAGCCCCTAATCGAGTATAACAAAGTCCCCTCATCTAGTATAACAAAGGCCTCTGATCGAGTATAACAAAGGCCCGTGTTCGAGTCTAACATTAATTCCCCTTATCGAGTATTACAAATTCCCCTTATCGATTATAAAAAGTCCCCTTATCGAGTATAACAAAGTCCCCTGATCGAGTATAAAAATGTCCCCTGGCCCAGTATAACAAAGTCCCCATATCGAGCATAACAAAGTCCCCAGATCGATTATAACAAAGTCCCCTGGTCGAGTATAGCAAAGGGCCCTGATCGAGTAAGACAAAGTCCCCTGTTCGAGTATAACAAAGGCCCCTCATCGAGTATAGCAAAGTCCATTGGTCAAATATAGGAATGTCCACTGGTCGAGTATGACAAAGTCCCCTGATCAAGAATAAAAAAGTCCCCTGAACGAGTATAACAAAGTCACCTGATCGAGTATAACAAAGTCTCCTTGTTGAGTATAACAAAATCCCCTGATCAAGTATAACATATCCTCTGATTGAGTATAACAAAGTCCTCTGGTCGAGTATAAAAAAGTCCCCTCATCGAGTATAACAAAGTCCCCTGATGGAGTATAACAAAGTCCCCTCATCGAGTATAACAAAAGCCCCTCATCGAGTATAACAAAGGCCCCTCAACGAGTATAACAAAGTCCATTGGTCAAGTATAAAAAAGTTCCCTGGTCGAGTATAACAAAGTCCCTGATCGAGTATAACAAAGTCTCCTGATCGAGTATAACAAAGTCCCCTAATCGAGTATAACAAAGCCCCCTGCTCGAGTATAACAAAGTCCCCTGGTCGAGTATAGCAAAGTCCCCTGATCGAGTATAACAAAGCCTCCTCATCGAGTATAACAAAGTCCCCTGATCGAGTATAACAAAGCCCCCTGCTCGTGTATAATAAAGTCCCCTGATCGAGTCCAAAACAGACCTCTAATCGAGTATAACATAGTCCCTTGTTCGAGTAAACAAAGGCCCCTAATCGAGTATAACAAAGGCCACTCATCGAGTATAAGAAAGTCCCCTAATCGAGTCTAAAAAAGTCCCCTTATCGAGTATAACAAATTCCCCATATCGAGTATAACAAAGTCCTCTTATCGAGTATAACATCTCCCTAATCGAGTATAACAAAGGCCCCTGGTCGAGTATAACAAAGTCCCCTGATCGAGTGAAACAAAAGTCCCCTGATCGAGTATAACAAAGTCACCTAATCGAGAATATGAATGTCCCCTGGTCCAGTGTAACAAAGTCACCTGATCGAGTATATAAAAGTCACCTGGCCCAGTATAACAAAGTCCCTAAATCGAGCATACCATAGTCCCCTGATCGATTATAACAAAGTCCCCTGATCGAGTATAACAGAGCTCCTTGGATGAGTATAACAAAGTTCCCTGATCGAGTATAACAAAGTCCCCTGATCCTAGTATAACAAAGCCCCCTGGTCGAGTATAATAAAGTCCCCTGGTCGAGTATAACAAAGTCCCCTGATCGAGTATAACAAAGTTCCTCTGGTCGAGTATAGCAAAGTCCCCTGGTCGAGTATAACAATGCCCCCTCATCGAGTATAAGAAAGGCCCCTAATCGAGTATAACAAAGTCCCCTGATTAAGTATAACAAAGTCCTCTGGTTGAGTATAACAAAGTCCCCTGACCGAGTATAACATATCACCTGATCGAGTATAACAAAGTCCTCTGGTCGAGTATAAAAAAGTCCCCTGATCGCGTATAACAAAGTCCCCTGGTCGTGTATAACAGATTCCCCTGATCGAGTATAACAAAGGCCCCTCATTGAGTATAACAAAGTCCATTGGTCAAGTATAAAAAAGTCCCCTGGTCGATTATAACAAAGTCCCCAAATCGAATATAACAAAGTCCCCAAATCGAATATAACAAAGTCCTCTGGTCAGGTATAAAAAAGTGCCCTATATCGAGTATAACAAAGGCCCCTCATCGAGTATAACAAAGTCCATTAGTCAAGTATAAAAAAGTCCCCTGGTCCAGAATAACAAAGTCCCCTGATCGAGTATAACATATCCCTTGATCGAGTATAACAACGTCTCCTGGGCCAGTTTAACAAAGTCCCTAGATCGAGCATAACAGAGTCCCCTAATCGATTATAACAAATTCCCCTGGTCGAGTATAAAAAAGGGCCCTGATCGAGTCAGACAAAGTCCCCTGATCGAGCATAACAAAGTCCCCTGATCCTAGTATAACAAAGCCCGCTGGACGAGTATAACAAAGTCCCCTGAACCTAGTATAACAAAGTCCTCTGATCGAGTATAACATATCCCCTGATCGAGTATAACAAAGTCCCTGGTGCATTATAACAAAGTCCCCTGGTCGAGTGTAACAAAGTTCTCTAATCGAGTATAACAAAGGCCCCTGGTCGAGTATAACAAAGTTTTCTAATCGAGTATAACAAAGGCCCCTGGTCGAGCATAACAAAGTCCCTGATTGAAGTATAACAAAGTCCTTGATCGAGTATAACAAAGTCCCCTCAATCAAGTATAAACAAAGTCCTGATCGAGTATATAATGTCCCTGCGGGAGTATCCTCGTCCCTGATCGAGTATAAGAAAGGCCCCTAATCGAGTATAACAAAGTCTTGATCGAGCATAACAAAAGTCACCTTAATCGAGTATAACAAAGTCCCTGGTTGAGTATAATAAAGTCCCCTCATCAAGTATAAAATAACCCCTGATTGAGTATAACAAAGTCCTCTGGTCGAGTATAAAAAGTCCCTCATCGAGTATAACAAAAGTCCCTGGTGGGAGTATAACAAAGTCCCTCATCGAGTATATAACAAAGCCCCTCATTGAGTATTACAAAGTCCATTGGTCAGGTATAAAAAAGGCCCCTGGTCGAGTATAACAAAGTCCCCTAATCGAGTATAAGAAATTCCTCTGGTCGAGTATAAAAAAAGTCCCCTGATGGAATATAACAAAGTCCCCTGCTCGAGTATAACAAAGTCCCCTGATCGAGTATAATAAAGGGCCCTCATCGAGTAAAACAAAGTCCATTGGTCAAGTTTAAAAAAGTCCCCTGGTGGAGTATCCCTAAGTCCCTGATCGAGTATAACAAAGGGCCCCTCATCGAGTATAGTAAAGTCCATTGGTCAAATATAGGAAAGTCCACTGATCGAGTATGACAAAGTCCCCTGAGCAAGTATGAAAAAGTCGCCTGGGCGAGTGTAACAAAGTCCCATGATCGTGCATAACAAAGTCTCCTGGTCGAGTATAGCAAGTCCCCTCATCAAGTATTACAAAGCCTCCTGATCGAGTATAACAAAGTCCCCTCATCAAGTATAACAAAGTCCCCTGCTCGAGTATAAGAAAGTCCCCTGATTGAGTATAACAAAGGCCCCTCATCGAGTCCAAAAAAAGCCCCTAATCGAGTATAACAAAGTCCCCTGATCTAGTATAAGAAAGGCCTCTGATCGAGTATAACAAAGGCCCGTGTTCGAGTCTAACATTAATCCCCTTATCGAGTATTACAAATTCCCCTTATCGAGTATAAAAAGTCCCCTTATCGAGTATAACAAAGTCCCCTGATCGAGTATAACAAAGGCCTCTGGTCGAGTATAACAAAGTCCCCTGATCGAGTATAACAAAAGTTCCCTGATCGAGTATAACAAAGTCGCCTAATCGAGTACCTAAAAGTTCCCTGGCCCAGTATAACAAAGTCCCCATATCGAGCATAACAAAGTCCCCAGATCGATTATAACAAAGTCCCCTGGTCGAGTATAGCAAAGGGCCCTGATCGAGTAAGACAAAGTCCCTTTTCGAGTATAAATAAAGGCCCTCATCGAGTATAGCAAAGTCCATTGGTCAAATATAAGAATGTCCACTGGATCGAAAGGGCGACAAAGTCCCCGATCAAGAATAAAAAGTCCCCTGAACGAGTATAACAAAGCTACCTGATCGAAAGTATAAATTAAAAAGTCCTCCCTTGGTTGAGTATAACAAAGTCCTCTGATCAAGTATAACATATCCCTCTGATTGAGTATAACAAAGTCCTCTGGTCGAGAAAAAACCTCATCGAGTATAACAAAGTCCCCTGATGGAGTATAACAAAAAGTCCCTCATCGAGTATAACAAAATGCCCTCATCGAGCATAACAAAGGCCCTCAACGAGTATGCTAACAAAGTCCATTGGTCAAGTATAAAAAAGTTCTCAGTCGAGTATATAACAACAAAGTCCCTGATCGAAAGTATAACAAAGTCTCCTGATCGAGTATAACAAAGTCCCCTAATCGAGTATAACAAAGCCCCCTGCTCGAGTATAACAAAGTCTCCTGGTCGAGTATAGCAAAGTCCCCTGATCGAGTACAACAAAGCCTCATCATCGAGTATAACAAAGTCCCCTGATCGAGTATAACAAAGCCCCCTGCTCGTGTATAACAAAGTCCCCTGATCGAGTCCAAAACAGACCTCTAATCGAGTATAACATAGTCCCTTGTTCGAGTAAACAAAGGCCCCTGATCGAGTATAACAAAGGCCACTCATCAAGTATAAGAAAGTCCCCTAATCGAGTCTAAAAAAGTCCCCTTATCGAGTATAACAAATTCCCCATATCGAGTATAACAAAGTCCTCTTATCGAGTATAACAACTCCCTAATCGAGTATAACAAAGGCCCCTGGTCGAGTTATAACAAAGTCCCCTGATCGAGTGAAACAAAAGTCCCCTGATCGAGTATAACAAAGTCACCTGATCAAGTATATAAAAGTCACCTGGCCCAGTATAACAAAGTCCCTAGATCGAGCATACCATAGTCCCCTGATCGATTATAACAAAGTCCCCCGGTAGAGTATAGCAAAGGGCCCTGATCGAGTAAGACAAAGTCCCCTGATCGAGTATCACAAAGTCCCCTGATCGAGTATAACAGAGCTCCTTGGATGAGTATAACAAAGTTCCCTGATCGAGTATAACAAAGTCCCCTGATCCTAGTATAACAAAGCCCCCTGGTCGAGTATAATAAAGTCCCCTGGTCGAGTATAACAAAGTCCCCTGATCGAGTATAACAAAGTCCCCTGGTCGAGTATAGCAAAGTCCCCTGGTCGAGTATAACAATGCCCCCTCATCGAGTATAAGAAAGGCCCCTAATCGAATGTAACAAAATCCCCTGATTAAGTATAACAAAGTCCTCTGGTTGAGTATAACAAAGTCCCCTGATCGAGTATAACATATCACCTGATCGAGTATAACAAAGTCCTCTGGTCGAGTATAAAAAAGTCCCCTGATCGCGTATAACAAAGTCCCCTGGTCGTGTATAACAGATTCCCCTGATCGAGTATAACAAAGGCCCCTCATTGAGTATAACAAAGTCCATTGCTCAAGTATAAAAAAGTCCCCTGGTCGATTATAACAGAGTCCCCAAATCGAATATAACAAAGTCCTCTGGTCAAGTATAAAAAAGTGCCCTATATCGAGTATAACAAAGGCCCCTCATCGAGTATAACAAAGTCCATTAGTCAAGTATAAAAAAGTCCCCTGGTCCAGAATAACAAAGTCCCCTGATCGAGTATAACATATCCCTTGATCGAGTATAACAACGTCTCCTGGGACAGTTTAACAAAGTCCCTAGATCGAGCATAACAGAGTCCCCTAATCGATTATAACAAATTCCCCTGGTCGAGTATAAAAAAGGGCCCTGATCGAGTAAGACAAAGTCCCCTGATCGAGCATAACAAAGTCCCCTGATCCTAGTATAACAAAGCCCGCTGGACGAGTATAACAAAGTCCCCTGAACCTAGTATAACAAAGTCCCCTGATCGAGTATAACATATCCCCTGATCGAGTATAACAAAGTCCCTGGTGCAGTATAACAAAGTCCCTGGTCGAGTGTAACAAAGTTCTCTAATCGAGTATAACAAAGGCCCCTCGTCGAGTATAACAAAGTTTTCTAATCGAGTATAACAAAGGCCGCTGGTCGAGTATAACAAAGTCCTCTGATTAAGTATAACAAAGTCCTTTGATCGAATATAACAAAGTCCCCTAATCAAGTATAACAAAGTCCCCTGATCGAGTATAACAAAGTCCCCTGGTGGAGTATCCCTAAGTCCCTGATCGAGTATAACAAAGGGCCCCTCATCGAGTATAGTAAAGTCCATTGGTCAAATATAGGAAAGTCCACTGATCGAGTATGACAAAGTCCCCTGATCAAGTATGAAAAAGTCGCCTGGTCGAGTAAAACAAAGCCACCTCATCGAGTATAACAAAGGCCCCTGATTGAGTATAACAAAGTCCTCTGGTTGAGTATAACAAAATCCCCTGATCGAGAATAACATATCCCCTGGTCGAGTATAACAAAATCCTCTGGTCGAGTATAAAAAGGTCCCCTGATCGCGTATAACAAAGTCCCCTGATCGAGTATAACAAAGGGCCCTCATTGAGTATAACAAAGTCCATTGGTCAAGTATAAAAAAGTCCCCTGGCCGAGTATAACAAATTCCCCTGATCGTGCATAACAAAGTCTCCTGGTCGAGTATAGCAAGTCCCCTGATCGAGTATAACATTTCCCCTCATCGAGTATAACAAAGTTCCTGGTGGAGTATAACAAAGTTCTCTGGTCGAGTATAACAAAGTCCCTTGATCAAGTATAACAAAGCCCCCTGCTCGAGTATAAGAAAGTCCCCTGATCGAGTATAACAAAGGCCCCTCATCTAGTATAAGAAAGGCCTCTGATCGAGTATAACAAAGGCCCGTGTTCGAGTCTAACATTAACTCCCCTTATCGAGTATAACAAATTCCCCTTATCGAGTAAAACAAAGTCCCCTTATCGAGTATAACAAAGTCCCCTGATCGAGTATAACAAAGGCCTCTGGTCGAGTATAGCAAAGTCCCCTGATCGAGTATAACAAAAGTCCCCTGATCGAGTATAACAAATTCCCTTGATCGAGTACCTAAAAGTTCCCTGGCCGGGTATAACAAAGTCCCCATATCGAACATAACAAAGTCCCCTGATCGATTATAACAAAGTCCCCTGCTCGAGTATAGCAAAGGGCCCTGATCGAGTAAGACAAAGTCCCCTGTTCTAGTATAACAAAGTCTCCAGGCCCAGAATAACAAAGTCCCCAGATTGAGCATAACAACGTCCCCTGATCGATTATAACAAAGTCCCCTGATCGAGTATAACAAAGCCCCCTGGTCCAGTATAACAAAGTCCCCTAATCAAGTAGAACAAATCCCCTGATCGAGCATAACAAAGTCCCCTGATTGAGTATAACAAAGTCCTCTGGTCGAGTATAAAAAGGTCCCCTCATCGAGTATAACAAAGTCCCCTGATGGAGTATAACTAAGTCCCCTCATCGAGTATAGCAAAGTCCATTGGTCAAATATAGGAATGTCCACTGATCGAGTATGACAAAGTCGCCTGATCAAGAGTAAAAAAGTCCCCTGATCGAGTATAACAAAGTCACCTGATCGAGTATAACAAAGTCCTCTGGTTGAGTATAACAAAGTCCCCTGATCAAGTATAACATATCCCCTGATTGAGTATAACAAAGTCCTCTGGTCGAGTATAAAAAAGTCCCCTCATCGAGTATAACAAAGTCCCCTGATGGAGTATAACAAAGTCCCCTCATCGAGATTAACAAAAGCCCCTCATCGAGTATAATAAAGTCCATTGGTCAAGTATAAAAAAGTTCTCTGGTCGAGTATAACAAAGTCTCCTGATTGAGTATTACAAAGTCCCCTAATCGAGTATAACAAAGCCCCCTGCTCGAGTATAACAAAGTCCCCTGGTCTAGTATAGCAAAGTCCCCTGATCGAGTATAACAAAGCCTCCTCATCGAGTATAACAAAGTCCCCAGATCGAGTATAACAAAGCCCCCTGCTCGAGTATAACAAAGTCCCCTGATCGAGTCCAAAACAGACCTCTAATCGAGTATAACAAAGTCCCTTGTTCTATTAAACAAAGGCCCCTGATCGAGTATAACAAAGGCCTCTCATCGAGTATAAGAAAGTCACCTAATCGAGTCTAAAAAAGTCCCCTTATCGAGTATAACAAATTCCCCTTTTCGAGTATAACAATGTCCTCTTATCGAGTATAACAACTCCCTAATCGAGTATAACAAAGGCCCCTGGTCGAGTATAACAAAGTCCCCTGATCGAGTGAAACAAAAGTCCCCTGATCGCGTATAACAAAGTCCCCTAATCGAGAATATAAATGTCCCCTGGTCCAGTTTAACAAAGTCACCTGATCGAGTATAAAAAAGTCCCCTGGCCCAGTATAACAAAGTCCCTAGATCGAGCATACCAAAGTCCCCTGATCGATTATAACAAAGTCCCCCGGTAGAGTATAGCAAAGGGCCCTTATCGAGTAAGACAAAGTCCCCTGATCGAGTATAACAAAGTCCCCTGATCGAGTATAACAGAGCTCCTTGGATGAGTATAACAAAGTTCCCTGATCAAGTATAACAAAGTCCCCTGATCCTATTTATAAGAATAAAGTCCCTTGTCCGAGTATACCAAAATCTCTTGACTGAGTAAGAATAATCCCCCTGATCAGAGTATAACGAAATCTTTGCTCGAGTATACAAAGTCCCCTGATCGAGTATATAACAAAGTACCTCATCGAGTATAGCAAAGTCCATTGCTCAAATATAGGAAAGTCCACTGATCGAGTATGACAAAGTCCCCTGATCAAGTATAAAAAAGTCCCCTGGTCGAGTATAACAAAGTCCCCTGATCGAGTATAACAAAGTCCCCTGGTCGAGTATAGCAAAGTCCCCTGGTCGAGTATAACAAAGCCAACTCATCGAGTATAAGAAAGGCCCCTAATCGAGTATAACAAAGTCCCCTGATTAAGTATAACAAAGTCCTCTGGTTGAGTATAACAAAGTCCCCTAATCGAGTATAACATATCCCCTGATCGAGTATAACAAAGTCCTCTGGTCGAGTATAAAAAAGTTCCCTGGTCGAGTATAACAAAGTCCCCTGATCGAGTATAACAAAGTCCCCTGGTCCAGTATAGCAAAGTCCCCTGATCGAGTATAACAAAGCCCCTCATTGAGTATAACAAAGTCCATTGGTCAAGTATAAAAAAGTCCCCTGGTCGATTATAACAAAGTCCCCAAATCGAATATAACAAAGTCCTCTGGTCAAGTATAAAAAAGTCCCCTGATCGAGTATAACAAAGGCCCCTCATCGAGTATAACAAAGTCCATTATTCAAGTATAAAAAAGTCCCCTGGTCCAGAATAACAAAGTCCCCTGATCGAGTATAACATATCCCTTGATCGAGTATAACAACGTCTCCTGGGCCAGTTTAACAAAGTCCCTAGATCGAGCATAACAGAGTCCCCTAATCGATTATAACAAATTCCCCTGGTCGAGTATAAAAAAGGGCCCTGATCGAGTAAGACAAAGTCCCCTGATCGAGTGTAACAACGTTCTCTAATCGAGTATAACAAAGGCCCCTGGTCGAGTATAACAAAGTCCCCTCATCGAGTATAACAAAAGTCCCCTGATCGAGTATAACAAAGTCCCCTGATCGAGTACAAAAAAGTCCCCTGTCCCAGTATAACAAATTCCTCATATCGAGCATAACAAAGTCCCCTGGGCGAGGATAGCAAAGGGCCCTGATCGAGTAAGACAAAGTCCCCTGATCGAGTATAACAAAGTCCCCTGATTGAGTATAAAAAATCCTCCTAGACGAGTATATTAAAGCCCCCTGATCGAGAATAACAAAGTCCCCTGATCGAGTATACCAAAGTCCCCTGGTCCAGTATAACAAAGTCCCCTGATGGAGTATAACAAAGTCCTCTGCTCGAGTATAACAAAGTCGCCAGATCGAGTACAACAAAAGCCCCTCATCGAGTATAACAAAGTCCATTGGTCAAGTATAAAAAAGTCCCCTGGTCGAGTATAACTTAAGACCCCTGATCGAGAATAACAAAGTCCCCTGGTCGAGTATAGCAAATTCCCCTGATCGAGTATAACAAAGCCTCCTGATCGAGTATAACAAAGTCCCTTGATCGAGTATAACACAGCCCCCTTCTCGAGTATAAGAAAGTCCCCTGCTCGAGTATAACAAAGCCCTCATCTCGAATATAACAAAGTCCCCTGATCGAGTATAACAAAGACCCCTCATCGAGTCCAAAAAAGGCCCCTAATCGAGTATAACAAAGTCCTCTGATCTAGTAAAACAAAGGCCTCTGATCGAGTATAACAAAGGCCCCTCATCGAATATAACAAAGTCCCCTTGATCGAGTATAACAAAGCCGCCAAATCGAGTATAACAAAGTCCCCTGGTCGAGTATAACAAAAGTCCCTGATCGAGCATAACAAATTCGCCTCATCGAGTATAAAAAATTCCCCTGGCCCAGTATAACAAAGTCCCCATATCGAGTACAACAAATTCCCCTTATCTAGTATTACAAAGACCTCTTATCGAGTATAACAAAGTCCTCTGATCGAGTATAACAAAGGCCCCTGGTCGAATATAACAAATTCCCCTGATCGAGTATAACAAAAGTCCCTGATCGAGTATAACAAACTCGCCTCATCGAGTATAAAAAAGTCCCCTGGCCCAGTATAACAAATTCCCCTGGTCAAGTATAAAAAAGTCCCATGGACGAGTATAACAAAGTCCCCTGATCGATTATAACAAAGTCCTCTGGTCGAGTATAAAAAAGTCCCCTGATGGACTATAACAAAATCTCCTGCTCGAGTATAACAAAGTCGCCAGATCAAGTATAACAAAAGCCCCTCATCGAGTATAACAAATTCCATTGGTCAAGTATAAAAAAGTCCACTGGTCGAGTATAACAAAGACCCCTGATCGAGTATAACAAAGTCCTTTGGTCGAGTATAGCAAAGTCCCCTGATCGAGTATAACAAAGTCTCCTGATCGAGTATAACAAAAGTCCCCTAATCGAGTATAACACAGCCCCCTTCTCGAGTATTAGAAAGTCCGCTGGTCGAGAATAACAAAGCCTCCTGGTCGAGTATAACAAAGTCCCCTGATTGAGTATAACAAAGACCCCTCATCGAGTCCAAAAAAGGCCCCTAATCGAGTATAACAAAGTCCCCTGATCTAGTATAACAAAGGCCCCTGATCGAGTATAAAAAAGGCCCCTCATCGAGTATAACAAAATCCCCAAATCGACTATAACAAAGCCGCATAATCGAGTATAACAAAGTCCCCTGGTCGAGTATAACAAAGTCCCCTGTTCGAGTCTAACAAAGTCCCCTTATCGAGTATAATAAATTCCCCTTATCGAGTATAACAAAGTCCTCATATCGAGTATAACAAAGTCCCCTGATCTAGTATATCAAAGGCCCCTGGACGAGTATAACAAAGTCCCCTGATCGAGTATAACAAAAGTCCCTTGAACGAGTATAACAAAGTCCCTTTGTCGAGTATAACAAAGTTTTCTTATCGAGTATAACAAAGTCCCCTGATCGAGGATAACCAAAGCCCCTCATCGAGTATAACAAAGACCCCTAATCAAGTATAGCAAAGTCCTTTGATCGAGTATAACAAAATTCCCCTGATCGAGTATAACAAAGTCCGCTGGTCGAGTATAACCATGTCCCCTGATCGAGTATAACAAAGTCCGCTGGTCGAGTATAACAAAGTCTCCTGATCGAGGATAACAAAAGCCCTCATTGAGTATAACAAAGTCCCCTGATCGAGTATAACAAAGTCCTCTGGTTGAGTATAACAAAGTCTTTGGTCGAGTATAACATATCCCTTGATCGAGTATAACAAAATTCCCCTGATCGAGTATGACAAAGTCCCCTGATTAATATTAAAAAAGTCCCCTGGTTGAGTAAAACAAAGTTCCTTGATCGAGTATAACAAAGGCACTTAATCGAGTATAACAAAGTTCTCTGGTTGAGTATAACAAAGTTCTCTGGTTGAGTATAACAAAGTCCCCTAATCGAGTATAACAAAGCCTCCTCATCGAGTATAACAAAGTCCCCTGATCGAGTATAACGAAGCCCCCTGCTCGAGTATAACAAGGTCCCTTGATCGAGTATAACAAAGGCCCCTGATCGAGTCTAAAAAAGGCCCCTAATCGAGTATAACAAAGTCCCCTCATCTAGTATAACAAAGGCGCCTCATCGAGTCTAACAAATTCCCCTGGTCGAGTATAACAAAGTCCCCTTATCGAGTAGAACAAATTCCCCTTATCGAGTACAAGAAAGTCCCCTTATCGAGTATAACAAAGTCCGCTGATCGAGTATAAAAATGTCCCCTGGCCCAGTATAACAAAGTCCCCATATCGAGCTAAACAATGTCCCCTGATCGATTATAACAAAGTCCCCTGGTCGAGTATAACAAAGACCCCTGGACGAGTATAACAAAGTCCCCTGATCGAGTATAACAAAAATCCCGTGATCGAGTATAACAAATTCCCCTGATCGAGTATAACAAAGCCCCCCTGGACGAGTATAACACAGTCCCCTGATCGAGTTTAACAAAGTCCCTAATCGAGTATAACAAAGTCCCCTGATCGAGTATAACATATCCCCTCATCGAGTATAAAAAAGTCTCCTGGCCCAGTATAACAAAGCCCCAGATCGAGCATAACAAAATCCCCTGATCGATTATAACATAGTCCCGGACCGAGGATAACAAAGACCTCTGGTCGAGTATAACAAAGTCCCCTGGTCGAGAATAACAAAGTCCCCTGATACTCATATAACAAAGTCCCCTGACCGAGTATAAAAAAGTCCTCTGGCCCAGTATAACAAAGTCCCCTGATCGAGTATAACAAAGTCCCCTGATCGATTAAAACGAAGTCCCCTGGTCGAGTATAGCAAAGGGTCCTCATCGAGTAAGAAAAAGTCCCCTGATAGAGTATAATAAAGTCCCCTGAGGGAGTATAACAAAGCCCCCTGGACGAGTATAAAAACGTCCCCTGAGAGAGTATAACAAAGGCCTCTGGTCGAGTATAACAAAGTCCCCTGGTCGAGAATAACAAAGTCCCCTGATCTAAGTATAACAAAGCCCCCTGGACGAGTATAACAAATTCCCCTGATCGAGTATAACAAAGTTCCCTGATCGAGTATAACAAAGTCCCCTCGTCCAGTAAAACAAAGACCCCTGATCGAGTATAACATATCCCCTGATCGAGTATAACAACGTCTCCTGGCTCAGTATAACAAAGTCCCCAGATCGAGTATATCAAAGTCCTCTGGTTGAGTATAACAAAGTCCCCTGATCGAGTATAACATATACCCTGATCGCGTATAACAAAATTCCCCTGGTTCGAGTATGACAAAGTCCCCTAATTAATTTAAAAAAAGTCTCCTGGTTGAGTATAACAAAGTTCCCTGATCGAGCATAACAAAGTCCCCATATCGAGTATAACAGAATTCCCTGATCGATTATATCAAAGTCCCCTGGTCGAGTATAGCAAAGGGCCCTGATCGAATAAGACAAAGTCCCCTGATCGAGTATAACAAATTCCTCTTATCGAGTATAACAAAGTCCCCTTATCGAGTATAACAAAGTCCCCTGATCGAGGATAACCAAAGCCCCTCATCGAGTATAACAAAGACCCATGATTAAGTATAACAAAGTCCCCTGATCGAGTATAACAAATTCCTCTGGTTGAGTATAACAAAGTCCCCTGATCGAGTTTAACATATCCCTTGATCGAGTATAACAAAATTCCCCTGATCGAGTATGACAAAGTCCCCTGATTAATTTAAAAAAAGTCCCCTGGTTGAGTATAACAAATTTCCCTGATCGAGTATAACAAAGTCCCCTGGTCGAGTATAACAAAGCCCCCTCATCGAGTATAACAAAGGCCCCAAATCGAGTATATCAAAGTCCACTGATCGAGAATAACATATCCCCTGATCGAGTATAACAAAGTCTCCAGGCCCAGTATAACAAAGTCCCCAGATCGAGCATATCAAAGTCCCCTGGTCGAGTATAGCAAAGGGCCCTGATCGAGTATGACAAAGTCCCCTGATCGAGTATAACAAAGTCCCCATATCGAGTATAACAAAGTCCCCTGATCGAGTATAACAAAGGCCCCTGATCGAGTATAACAAAGTCCCCTGGTCGAGTATAACAAAGCCCCCACATCGAGTATAACAAAGTCCTCTGGTCAAGTATAAAAAAGTCCCCTGATCGAGTATAACATATCCCTGATCGAGTATAACAAAGTCTCCAGGCCCAGTATAACAAATTCCCCAGATCGAGCATAACAAAGTCCCTTGATCGATTATAACAAAGTCACCCAGACCGAGTATAACAAAGGCCTCTGGTCGAGTATAACAAAGTCCCCTGGTCGAGAATAACAAAGTCCCCTGATCGTAATATAACAAAGCCCCCTGGACGAGTATAACAAAGTCCCCTGATCGAGTATAACAAAGTTCCCTGATCGAGTATAACAAAGTCCCCTCGTCCAGTAAAACAAAGACCCCTGATCGAGTATAACATATCCCCTGATCGAGTATAACAACGTCTCCTGGCTCAGTATAACAAAGTCCCCAGATCGAGTATAACAAAGTCCTCTGGTTGAGTATAACAAAGTCCCCTGAGAGAGTATAACATATCCCCTGATCGCGTATAACAAAATTCCCCTGGTTCGATTATGACAAAGTCCCCTGATTAATTTTTAAAAAGTCCCCTGGTTGAGTATAACA
>NW_024723120.1:0-15503 GCF_018991925.1 Homarus americanus | reverse complement strand
AAGCCCCCTCATCGAGTATAACAAAGTCCCCTAATTGAGTATATCAAAGCCCCCTAATCAAATATAACAAAGTCCCCTCATCGAATATAACAAAGTCCCCTGATCGAGCAAAACAAAGGCCACTGATCTAGTATAATAAAACCCGCAGATCCGGTATAATAAAACCCGCTGATCCAGTATAACAAAGTCCCCTGATCTAGTATAACAAAGTCCCCCGATCGAGTAAAACAAAATCCCCCGATCGAGTATAACAAAGTCCCCTGATCGAGTATCACATGTTATTAATGGCACCAGAGGGACAAAAACAAAAAATGGCAACAATTGCCTTACGTGTGATTAACGGTAGCTGTGTTTTTGAAACAAAAAATGGCAACAATTGCCTTACGTGTGATTAACGGCACCGGTGTGGCAAAAACGAAAAATGGTAACAATTGCCTTACGTGTGATTAACTGCAGCAGCAGTGAGGCAAAAACGAAAAATATCAAGAATCCCCTCACAAAAGATTAACAACAGCAGAGTGGCAAAAAAGAAAAATGGCAACGATTGCCTTACGTGTGATTAATGGCAGCGGTGTAAGTGACCGACTGCGTGGAGACGAGGAGGTAAACGTCGTGGCTGGAAGAGAGAGAATCGTGACATACCAAAGGACATCGCTAAGGGTAAATGAAAGTGATATGGAGGAAGAGTAAATGAAACAAATAAGGAACCGTGAAAGAATATGAAGATATTTTGGGGATTAAAGTGGAAAAAAAAGCTAAGCACAAAGGAAAGTGTTTCAATACTGTTAATTATCATCTAAACTATGTCCCATGAGAGTAGTGACAATACCTGTACACAGACAAGCCTCTTCATTACACGTATCTATCGCTTTAATGTTTTCAAGATATGTTTAATCAGCCTGTTTACATGTGAGGGATGGTTATAATAAGGTATAATTGGACAGGTAAAGTACACAAATTATATAAAACATAACTTCACCAACACTTCACTATAATCTTCATGAGTGATACTGACAATTGTGTGGAACATCACAACTTCCTGTGACATTTA
Organism: Homarus americanus; assembly: GCF_018991925.1. Classification (NCBI taxonomy): domain Eukaryota; kingdom Metazoa; phylum Arthropoda; class Malacostraca; order Decapoda; family Nephropidae; genus Homarus; species Homarus americanus. The sequence continues at coordinate 14,452 of NW_024723120.1, read as the reverse complement.
TTTATTATATAACTGGTGATGGAGCTTAGGACTTTTATGAATTATGTCTCAGATAATATAGATATGGTATAAAAAAATAAATATCACACAAAAACATTTCTAATAGAGGGACATTAAGTTTACTTTCAGTGAAGATCTATCAGTCGCTACACACGGGACTCAGAGCGTGAAAAAGTCTACGGTGGGTGGCAGCCACGTTTCACTTACTCTCGGTAAAAATTCATGTATTATAAATTTAAGGTATCTCTCTATCTCAGCCTGCAGATACTAACGTCATGACCTGGTATATGCTCTCTTTGCCGTATATTTTAAATAAAAAAATAATAAAAAAAAATTTTATATAAAAAAAAAAAAAAATTATATAAAAAAAAATATATTTATATAAAAAAAAATATTTTTATATAAAAAAAAATTATATAAAAAAACTATTTTTATATAAAAAAAAATAATAAACATTTTTATATAAAAAAAACTATAAAAAAAAATTTATATATAAAAAAAAAATATTTTTATATATAAAAAAAAATTTTGATATAAAAAAAAATATTTTTATATAAAAAAAATTTTATAAAAAAAAAATTATAAAACAAAATTATATAAAAAAATATTTTTATATAAAAAAAAATTTATATAAAAAAAATAAAAAAATTTTATATAAAAAAAAATTATTTTTATATATAAAAAAAAATTTTATATATAAAAAAAATATTTTATATAAAAAAAAATTTATATATAAAAAAAAATTTATAAAAAAAAAAATTTATTTTTATATAAAAAAAATAAACAGAAATTTGATATAAAAAACATTTATATAAAAAAATATTTTTATAACAAAAAAAAAATTTAATATAAAAAAATAAAAAATAAATTATATAAATTTATATAAATATGTGTGAACGGACTGGTTAATTGGACGAGCAGCCGATTCAAGGTTGGTAACTAAACTTGTAACCTTATGTTATATATATGTATGTTTATATGCTGCATTTATTGAATGTATATATTATATATTATATTACTTCTTACGAAATGTGTTAGGCACGATGTGACCGAGAACAGAGAATAAAGAGCCAGCCAGACAGACCGTGTGACTCTTAATTCTCCCATTAAATAACCCAAGATACTACACCTTAAACACACATCAACGTAATAATTAAAAGCTAATACAAATCCTCACTCGATATCCACCTTCAACACACGCCTCCTTCAACCACCCTATATCGACCTTCTACGTCACACTGGACAATTTCCCATTTTCTACTAGCTGGACCCATTGTAATAGGCAACTCACCCAAGAGGACAAGACCCATAGCTCAACATTTCTGTAAGCACGCACTGCAATACCCTTAAGCTTCAGTAGCTCACCTCAACTCGTATCATAAGGACGTGACATAAACGCCGTCCCTTTCTCATTCACTCCTAGACAGTGAGACTTACGGTTGATATACACTCAGGAATTATATCTACAACCTTTTATAATAAAACAAAGGAACTACCGTTTGGGTTTCGTTACTTAAAACCCAAATATAAATGTGTGAACGGACTGGTTAATTGGACAAGCAGCCGATTCACCATCCCTAAATTAAAGATCACATGATATGAACGTTTGTTGATTTGTATATGTTATAATTATAGGGAAAGTTTTGCTATACAAGTGTCATGACGCAGATGTCTGGCACAGGTGGGACATGTAATGTAGACATGTGTGAAATAGCTGTCCGACTAATTACCCAAATATAGCCGCAATGAAGTCAAATAATGTTCCTAGATGAATAAATCGGACTGCCAATCACTTCTCGACTAGTATTTGGTGTCACAAAGTCTCAAAAATATTGGAAAACTTAATTTAAACTGAATTAATAGATCGAGTGCATGTACCGATAAAACGCTGACCGCCATGTAACTAGGGGAGACAACTGTTGTCGTTTCTCAGCAAATATTTTTTCAATTCAAGTGAATATAATGCTTCACCCTTCAGTTATGTAAACACAAAACAACTAATTTACCTTATGTGTGTTAGGCGGAGGTAGAGTCTCAGCAACAAAGTTTGATGATGGTGGAAGAAAGGACTGTTTCTTCACTTTGTCTTCTTTGCATCTTGAGGTAAAGTGACATAAAAATACTACTCATCTGTGTCGACTACAACACAACACAGACCTTGTTAGTAGAACTGATCCCTAAAGCTGAACATTTTACTGTAATAAGCCTCAGTGTGTCTCACTACCTGAAGTTGGCACCGTTATACGTTTCCAGCACTGGCGGGGCAGGTGTTAGTACACTACAGAGAACATCTAATATCCTCCCCTGACACATCAAGGCTCATGGGTCAACAAATCACAAATATGTGGTTTATGGACCTGTAATACTCTAGAAACTCAAATTAAAAATAATACTAATAATAATAATGATGACATTTAATTCTGGATGTTACGTTAATCAGCTAAGCTCAAACAGGTAACTTGCATTTACCTTAACCATTTCTGAAAAAGAAAATATTGTATTAGATATAGAATGTATGTGCGTCCATTAAACAGGCTGCTTTATGAATCATAGTACTAACACAACCAATATTTAACATCTCTACATAATAAGGATTACAAAACACAATTATGTTGTGGTTGCCGAGGTAGTGGTAAGGCTAACTGAAACAATTTTATTGATGTATTAAACAATGTAATGTATTAACTCAGTCACTATCGAGTCTCACCCAAGAGGCATATATCGCTGTTTTCTTCTCTTTATTCAACAGTACATTTCCTTTGATGAATAAAATACAAATATGGTGATGGACAAAAAAAATCATGAAAACTGCTTGAGGCAAATCTAAATCTATCAAAAAGTTATCAAATGTCTTTAGTTTTACCTATATATGCTGCCCTACAGCTAGCACACGTAAATTGATAAACAACTGAGGATTGCAGGTGTGTGGGTATGGTGTCTTTAATTTTAAAGAATTTCTTAATTGAACTCTGGGTTTTAAAGACTAGTCTAAGAGAAATTTGTGGATAGAATTCATTGAAAAGCTTCTTAAGTTTATTTCTAAGGGTGAAACTGAGTGGGCCTGTGTACGGGATGGTGAGATAGAATATTTAGGGACAGTGTGTATTTGAGGCTGTGGGACTAAAAAACCTAATTAGGGTTTTGCCAATGTAAGTGTCTGTAAATCTCTTAGGGAAGCCATTATTAAAGAGTAGTTACTTTATGTATTTTAGTTCAATGTCCAAGTGGAAATAGCTTGAACAGATATTGAAGGCTCTGTTGGTAAGAGTACGTACTAGATTATCTTTGTAATGAAGAGGAATAAAAAATGAAAATTTTGAACTCAAACCAGTGAAAGTTGATTTCTGTATAAGGCTGTCTCGAAACTGTTATGAAGACGGTGGATATTAACATCAAGGAATGAAAGAATATTTTCCTTTTCCAATTCACAAGTAAATTTGATGTTGCCATGTTTCGAATTTAAATAATTTAGGAACATAGGGACGTGATCAATTGATCTGAAAATTAAAAAAGTGTCATCAACAAACCGACGATAGAACAAAGGCTTAAATTGGGGGGGACATTCGGGAAGCCAAAGCTTCTCGTGGTGACAGAGGAAAGCGTTGGCCAACGTGGGACCTAAAGGTGAACCCATAGCAACACCATCACATTGTTTAAAGCTTTGTTATTAAATAAAAACAAACAATCATTTAAAGCTAGTTGTAAAAATTCTTTAAATCTGTAGGAGGGTGTAGAGATGTGTAGGAGGGTGTAAAGGGTGTGCTGAAGATGTGTAAGGATGGATAGGGATGTGTAGGAGGGTGTAGAGATGTGTAGGAAGGTGTAAAGAGGGTGCCGAAGGTGTGTAAGGATGGATAGGGATGTGTAGGAGGGTGTAGGGATGTGTAGGAGGGTGTACAGATAAATTTATGTAACATATTATCAGTTTTGAAGTGACCATCACTAAGGTTTATTGATTTTAATTCCTTAATCAAACTAGCTTCAACCAGAAGTCTTCCTGTGACACAAGATGATTTGAATACTTCTAAGCTTTTTTCCCCAAGTAATGGGATGATTATTACTCCTAACATGAACCAACAGGGCACTGCTAAGGTGTTGTTTGATTCTGAGCTGCAGTGTTTTTCCTGTCTGTCCTACATAATTACTATTACATTTGCTATTACACTTGCTATTTCTTATTAACATATTGGTAATGGTTGAGTCATACATGAAAACAACATTAATATTTAGCAGTTTGAGGGACCGAACTAACGGGACAAATTCATTACGATAGGGCAGAGTCAGAATATTCTTAAGTGTAGGAATTTGTCGGGTTTGAGAGGAATGAAAGGATTATTTAGCCCTTTTAAAACAACGATCAACAAACACAGAAGGATACCCAAGTTTCTGTGCAATGGAACGAATGTGTTTCAATTCATCGTCAATAAATTCAGTCACAAATACGCAGACATCTTAAGAACATAACAGAAAAAACTTACTTTAAAAAATAAGAAAATTTAATTGAAAAATACGTTTATATAATTGGTCCCTTTGTTATTATGATCAAGTAAGCGTTGTAGTTAATATCTAATAAATGTAGTCATTAATTAATTAGAAATTATTTGTTATTATAAGTAATAAGATAATTGATTGATAGATAATAATTGTTAATAATTTAAGTAAAAAATAATAATTATTTCAGTTTTCATTTGACTCAGATGTAAACATGGTGGAGCTTTTGATCCAATAATTCCATTTGTTTATCTCTTAGTTTAGGTCAAGTACAGCCTTGACCCTTAAGACAACTGTGCCTAATGGATTACTCTACGGGACTGTCCATGGATCTTGTTTACGTTACTTGTATCTAACGGGCTTGGTATTGAGGCTGAGAATAAACAACAAGTACTTGGTGGCCCCAGTACCCTCGTCTCTCCAACAACCTGACACAAATCATTAATGGTTAAAGTTTGATTTTAAAATTAAATAAAACACTAAGTGATACATATCAAAATTTACCTGTTCTCCGTGATTCGTTTTCCGATAATATCAAAGCTTTCCTGAGACTTTTACCACCCCGAAGCGACCAGCCTACAGACTACATATCGTGACCTCAGTAAATCCAGAACATTTTTTACTCATCTCAAACACCTGAACACTCCGTTAAACTACAGCTACATTCAAGTCACATTCTAAAAATAATCGACAAAAACTGAGTTCAAAGTATGCCCCTGTAGTAAGTTATAATCATTACTTTAACAACACACACCGGTTTTTAAGACCAAACTAATAATTAGTTGGATGAGGAAGAAACTCGCTCTGTTGAACAAGCCGTGGTTACACCTCAGCCACCGTAGCGACCTTCATCCCTTCAGTTAAATATATCAACTTTCTATAAAGAAACTCACTCGTTAACCATAGGTGTAGCGGTCAATAAAATCTCAAAGACTCTTAATGTTTGCCGGAAGGATAGTAATTCAACGAAAAATTCCATAATCACAGCCCGTTTCATCGTCCTTAGATAATCATAAATTTGTCTAATGTAAAATTGTGATTATTATCCATTCATAACCTTCATGTCCATAAACCTAATAGACAGGGACGGTTTTTCGTTATACACGAGTCAAAACCCCAACAAAACCAGACCTAAACCTACTGTGTGTGTTGGTAAGGTTTAATGTTAGATTTTCTTAATGTTTCTCAATGTAAAGTGTACTGATATGATATTGTATTTGATGATGTTGCTAGGGGTAGCGGCGAGTCAGACGTATTAACCCATGACAATTTTAATAGCTCTGTGTGCCAATTGTAATAGATGGCATAACACTAACCATACCTAACCAAACCAAAGTTTTAATCATACCTTAATTTAAATTCCTGGCGGAGGGTGAATCAGGTCCTGGCGGAGGGTGAATCAGGTCCTGGCGGAGGGTGAATCAAGTCCTGGTGTAGTTAACTGTGGTGAATACTCTTGTAGTTCCCACATGTTTTAATTGACTTCACTTCAAAAAGGACACTTGGAAAATTCACTACGGTACCTCGTCTCGTACTTTTAATGTTCACTAGAAAAAGGGATTCCACGCGTGAATTTTTCTTTAACCTTCAATTAGGTTCACTACCTCCGTTAACACTATTTATTTCCATTAATCCAATCAAGTTATGGGCCCATAACACTTCACTTGGCATCAGTGACAAATATCCTCTAATCTCATCGAGTCACTTCACCTTTTAACCAATATTTCCCATATATTAACACAACACTTCACGTCCAGCACTTCACAACACCGAACACTACAACACTTCACGTTACGAGTCCTCCAGCACTTCACAACACCGAACACTTCCACTTATATCAGTATATAACACCGAAAGAGTATCAAGTTTGTAAGGAAATTGTCAATTAGGTTCACTACCTCCGTTAACACTATTTATTTCCATTAATCCAATCAAGTTATGGGCCCATAACACTTCACTTGGCATCAGTGACAAATATCCTCTAATCTCATTGAGTCACGTCAGGTCACTTCACCTTTTAACCAATATTTCCCATATATTAACACAACACTTCACGTCCAGCACTTCACAACACCGAACACTACAACACTTCACGTTACGAGACCTCCAGCACTTCACAACACCGAACACTTCCACTTATATCAGTATATAACACCGAAAGAGTATCAAGTTTGTAAGGAAATTGTCAAAAATGAAGGAATAATCCACACGTCCATCTTGATCACGACCCGGAGACGAACAGCGAGTCAGATAGTGGCTGTCAGCTGCCCCATACATGTTGCCATATCGCCAAAATTTATTTATTTTTAATTCTCTATCGTATAAATCGTTGTTGATGTTAGAATAATGACGTATATCAATTATATTCTAATTTATCTTATTACTCTAAAATAAAACCTTGGTGACCTTTATTGGAAGTAATAAATAAACTAACGAGCGAACTATCAAACAAGCACTGGAACGACTCTTTACGGTACTTAAACAACAATTCAATAATTATCTTATCACTAATATATTACCGTTACTATGCGAGATTTAAATTACTTTGTAGAAGATTTTAACGAAGACGAAAACAAATAAATAAAATCAAATCAATAAATTAAACACGAAAATGGTCGTAAGTCAAGAGAGGCAGTCCACACACCACCTCCTCCTAGGGCCTACGAAAAATAAAACGAGAACTTTTCTTCCCCTTTTTCTACAGGTTATTATTAAATTGATACTGAGGTATTTTTTTCCCATTTATTTATTACTTAATCCTATTAGTGTCCACCAGCTAGCTGTGCTTCTTGTAAACAAATATATTTCTGGACTGTATAACAACAGCTGATCTAACCCATTTTCTTAGACTCGATTCATGGCAAACATCACTGAATCTTATTCTTTCGACTTCACATTTTATAATTAGGTACTAGCTTGTGTTATTAGTGAATATGCTGTCAAATGGGGCCCCATATCTTGGAGGTGCCTAAGGCCTACCAAAGTCTTAACCCGTCACTGCGTATAAGATAACACACACACACAAAACACTAATGACTGTTGATACGCAGTTTTATTTTGACTTGTTTTTTGAGGACACATTTTTTCTGTAATTATCACAACTTTACAAGTGTATTCGATGCTAATTAATTAAACGGTGACGGCGTTATGGCTATAGATCACCGGCGTCAAGAATTACAATAGCTGCATAAAAAGGGAAGCACGTCTGCCATCCTGCGTTCTAATTAGCGGATTTTATATGACGTCATCTTGTACTGATGTTAATTGCGTGTTTTCTTATTACGGTTAACTAGTAATAATGTTAAGGGTTTATGTCAGGAATTCAGTGTTGGTAACGAGACAGTTTTTGTGACGTTTATATTGTGTGTAAGGGCACTAGCGTAGCTAGGGGGGGCGGCTCTTTTGGGTCTGCTCATCACCCATATCTGCAGCTACTGGAGACGTTAATCCATCCCTTTGTATCGGCGGCAAGTTAATCCTTGTCGTATCTGACTATTTACAATACATCATCACGGCCCGTCACCATTTCACCCTTCTGCCCCACACAGCCTGTGTTACTGTTATGAGGGATTAAACAACTGACAAATGCATACTGGGCTCATGGTGTGGGTCGGAAATAGGTCAGACCGGCCGGATTAACACCGCCGATAGGATGGATTAAAGTCTCCAGTAGCTGCAAAACCATGCAGTCTCGGGTCATATCAGTTCATGTACAGCATTTTTAACCTTGGGCCACTGACAAATAAATTTATGTAACATATTATCAGTTTTGAACTGACCATCACTAAGGTTTATTGATTTTAATTCCTTAATCAAACTAGCTTCAACAAGAAGTCTTTCTGTGACACAAGATGATTTGAATACTTCTAAGCTTTTTTCCCAAGCAATGGGGTGATTATTATTCATAACATGAACAAACAAGGCACTGCTTTCAGATGCAGTTCTGATATTATACTTATGTTGTTTGATTCTGAGCTGCAGTGTTTTTCCTGTCTGACCTACATAATTACAATTACATTTGCTACATGGAATACAATAAACACTACCATTTACATTCAAACATGGGCTATTCCTTATTAACATATTGGTAATGGTGGAGTCATACTTGAAAACAACATTAATATTTAGAAGCTTGAGGGACCGAACTAACGGGACAAATTCATTACGATAGGGCAGAGTCAAAATATTCTTAAGTGTAGGAACTTGTCTGGTTTGAGAGGAATGAAAGGATTTTTTAGCCCTTTTAAAACAACGACCAACAAACACAGAAGGGTACCCAAGTTTATGTGCAATAGAACGAATGTGTTTCAATTCATCGTCAATAAATTCAGAGTCACAAATACGCAGACATCTTAAAAACATAACAGAAAAAACTGACATTTTGGTAGACTCCAGGTGATTCGATAAAAAGTCAATGAAACTGTCTACCTGTGTGGGCTTTCTATATACCTTAAATTTATAGTTTTGGCCATTTCTCATGATAAGCATATCAAGAAATGGAAGGGATAAGCATATCAAGAAATGGAAGGGATTCATTTATTTATCTTTCAATTTTGAATGTGATACTAGGGACAATATTATTAAGCTTGTCTAAAAATTCCAATGGGTCACTGTTTTTTAGGCCAAAAAACAGTGACCAATAGCACGCGGACTTCTACATACAATCAACACCTCAACCCGCCAGGATTCGAACCCACGGCCCACTAGCCCATGACTGTGACCGGGGAACGCTAACCGCTGGACCACCAGGATACTAAAAGCACCTACATGATACGGGTAGTCCCCATTAGAGGTTCACGGCACCATAAGCTCGTTGAACAGGCTTTGTATGAAATATAACAAAGTCTAGGATTGCTTTTAGTATCCTGGTGGTCCAGCTGTCAGCGTTCCCCTTTTCACAGTCATGGGGTAGTGGGCCGTGGGTTCGAATCCTGGCGGGTTGAGGTGTTGATTGTGTATATATATATATATATATATATATATATATATATATATATATATATATATATATATATATATATATATTTCATGTAAATCCACAATGACAACGTGGATAAGTTAATCTTGATAAAATCACACGGGAAGATGGAAACAACGGAGTACCTTAGCTTTCGTCTTTATTCAAGACATCTTCAGAGGCAACTGGATTACATGGACAGAGAGAGGCTTATAAGACCCTCTGCACTCTTGTAACTTACACTTCTAGATATAAAACCCAATACTGTTTGCCTTATTTTGAACATTAAGGCACCGTTTTCTAGGCCGTAGGTCCGGGCTTACAAGTACCCCTAGGTCTCTTTCACAAGTCGACTTTTCTAGGTTGATGTCAAGGCTGTATACATTGACAGTATTTGTTCTTCCAATATTAAGTACGCTGCACTTGCTGGTGTTGAATTTCATTTGCCATTTTTCAGACCACCCCTGCAGTTTTAGATCCTCCTGTAATGAATTTGCATCCTGCCCTGAAATAATCTGCCGCCCTATTTTGGTGTCATCCGCAAACTTGCTTATGTCAAGACAGCTGAGGCGGACAAGTTCCTCTCCCTCTGGTTCATCTATATTCTGTCTGAACCTGTACACACTTCTAGTGAGTATTGCTGTACTGTGTGGTTATGAGGGCCTGAACTGTCACCATTTATGAGGGCCTCTGTGTGCCAGTAACAATTCCTTTTACTCTTATATTTATCACCATTGGTAGCGTGACGATAGGAGGCTCGTGGGTAGGTGTAATGATAGTATCAAGCAATAGGGAAGGAATAACGGTAAATACTGTAGGTAAATAATAGACACAATTATACAAATACAAAGTTTATTTAAACATGAATATGAAATTAGAAGAAAGAATTGGTTTGTACTAACAGACGAAATCTAGTACTAGGCCCTCAGGCTCAACATACTCACACCATTACTGGGTGGACACATTCAATAACACTTCCAACCCTACTGGGTGGACATACTCAATAACACAACTATTATAGTCACTTAGCACCATAAATACTAGGGCAACTGCCACTACAACACTCAGTCGTCAGGTGTGTTACTCAAGCAACAGCCATGGGGGCCAGCCACCATGGAGTACTATCCGACGAACTCTGGAGATCCCAGTGGATTAATTCCACCACCCAAATAGCCCTACTGAGTGAGACACTCATCCACCAATGATGGGGGCTGGTAGTGGTGTGTGGCTTGGTGATCCGGCGTCACCTCGTGGCCCGAGCGTTAGGGCCAGACGAGCCAGCTATGGGGGCCATAGGTAGTCTGAAGTGTCTGACGGCCGGGTCTCACGAAGGTAACTGATCCTACTGGACCTCGGACATCTCCCCAGACATAGTGGATACAACATCCACGCTACAGACACGGCCTAGGCTGCGTTAGGGACCTGTATGGATGAAGGGATGGGCATACTAACCGGTGACAACAACATCACGTTTCAGGGGACGTTAAAGACGTAAATATGACTTCACTCAGAACATATCAACTACGTTACTGTAACGCTTGCACAAGCAACTATTAATTGGGTCAAATCACTTAAAGAAGGGCGAATTACAACACAGAGTGGAATGGCATACCTGTATGGATGAAGGGACGGGCACTTACTAACGGTAGAAATGCCCGCGGCGCCCTCACTCAAACTAGGCCAGGGAGTCCACCTACTCCTATTCTGATGAATTAATTTACGGTACACTCTGACGTTGAAATTGAGACTATGAACTCATTTTCATTCTCGACTATTATCTTCACTAACAATGCTCTGACTCAGCTATCAAAAGCAAAATTAAATTGATTACAAAGGGTTGGATGGCAACAGGTCCCAGCATACAGCGTCTGCTACTAAATCCGCGGATTATATTCCAAGCTCCCATAGACAAGGATGGGGGAAACAGAGAAAACGGGGGACGTTTCCACTGGGGGACTCAGAAGGTTTTGTGGACGTTTGAGCGTAATATGAATCCTTAAGGTTTTCCGGTTAGCTCTTATCATGACCATTACAAAGCTTCCCCCTTCCCCAAGGCCCCTGATTGAGTATAACAAAGGCCCCTGATCGAGTATAACAAAGGCCCTGATCGAAAGGGTGAAATAAAGTTCCCCTGGAAAGAGAAAGAAGAAGTCCCCTGATCGAGTATAACAAAGGCCCCTGATCGAGGCCTACACAGGCCTCATCGAGTATAACAAAATGTCCTGACTTTAGTGGGAGGATAAATAAAGTCCCTGATCTAGTATAACAAAGTCCTTGATCGAGTATAACAAAGGCCCCTGATCGAGTTTTAATGTGCGCTCTTACTGAGATGAAAGTCTCGATCAGTAGCAACAAAAGGCCCCTGATCGAGTATAACAAAGTCCCCTGACTGGGAGATCTGTAACGGTTTTCTGCAGCGGACTTGGGCCGCGATCCCACTGGTGCATTTGCACCATTGGCTATTTCTCCTTGATCTTCCTTCTTTTTCGCTCTGGCCTGGGGACCTGCACCCTAGAGGTGTATTCGTCCTTGGGTCCCCCCTGTAACTGTTCACCTCCACTGTAGGAGATTGTGAACACGAAAGGGGGGTAGGAGCAGAACTCCCCCCTCCGCCGAGCCTTCCTGGGAAACCGTGATCGTGCGTGTTCCACCTGGGAAGGGGGTCGCAATCCTGAATCCTTACCCCCCCCCCCCAATTAGATACACTAGCTCACGCCTATAAGTGAGCATTCAGTAACACTAGGGAAGTAGGATCCCCTGACGGGGCTTTCGGGACAGTGTTGCGGGAACCACTCTCCGACCACTCGACCAACAAGTGGCGGTGGGGAGTGTTGTAATTCTTGTAACAAACTCTGTCCTGGAATAGGTAGGTCTCAAGTCTGAAATCACGCAAGGGTGGCATGTCCACCACACACCCTCTAGAATGAGGGCACACCGGATACGGATACGCTCCCATGAAGGGGGCGTGACTGACGGAAGAAAAAATGAATTAGCAAGACTCCTTACTACAACACTACTGATCAAAATTTCCAACCTTATCACGACCAAGGACTCCTTCATCGCCCTGTGCCTGACTGAGAATGATGTTGACCAACTCCTATCGAACGACAGCACAAGGAAACTGAAGTCCGCGAAATTCGAAGTTGCAATCCCTCCTCAACTCCGAGCGAGGAAGTCGATCGTGATCAAAAAATTAGATAAAGCAATCACTGAAGAATCTAGCGAACAGGAATTGGCATCTGATATAGAAGACAAAAATGAATGGGCCAAGGTGGAGGAAGTGGTCAAGCTGCCCAGACTGCCATCCATGCTGAAAATACGGTTCACTGAAATAGCCATGGCCCAAAAAGCAATCCAGGAGGGACTGTGTCTCTCCTACTACCACGTCAGCAGCAGCCAGGTGGAGCAGGAGGAATTCTTCCCCATAACTCCATGCTGGAATTGCTACCAATATTCACACATGGCAACAGACTGCCCTAACAAGGACACCAAGCACTGCTCAGAATGCGGGAATAAGGGGCACACCTTCAGAGAGTGCAAAAACAAAGATAACCCCAAATGCCTAAACTGAGAAGGGGATCACAGAACACTGGCTACTCGCTGCCCCATACGAAAAGCGATAGTCAATCAAAAGAAGGAGAAGGAGAGGGAGAAGACACAGGAACAGCAAAACAAGACATACTCAGCTGTAACCAAACTAACCAGAGAAACGACAAAGATCCTCGAAAAGTCGCCACACCACCCCCCGCAAACCAACCTATTGTGCTTCAGCTTGGAAATAATCTTTCCGTAAAAATAATGACATCCATAATCCACGCCCACATCATGAATATAGCCAGACCTGGAACTTTCGCCAAGGCAGCAAGGGACATGTTCGCCGCCAACAACCTGCCAGATATGGAATTCCCAAATGATGTGCCTTCTTCTGAAATCTTCAACTTCATTTACAAATCAGAGAGCACTGAAATTCAAATACCAACAACTCACGAACCATCAACTGACGAACCATCAACTCACGAACCATCAACACAAGAACAGACTACCTCAGGCATACAACCCGAGCCAGCAAGCGAGGAAGAATCAATGGAAGACTCAAGCGAAGATGAAACCAACACAATAACAGAACAAGCCGCCAGAGTCAACACCCCAAAAAAGAACCAAGCAGGAACTAAGGCACCACCTGCTACGGAGAACAAAGACCTAGGGCATGAAACTGGTATCCGATTTTACTCCACTACAGCTCCTCCCATAGTCTCAACAGAAAGACTATTGGCAGAAATAAGGCAAGGCAAGATCAAATACACATACTCAGACAAAAACCTAGATGACACACATATTGAAACACTAATCAAGAAAGGAAGAATCCTCACAAAACACAACAGAATAGAAAGAGTTGATCAGTCAACATATAAAAAGATCCGCTTGGGCCTGGACAGGAGGCTGTCAGGGGAGCACCGGTCAGCAAAAATGGCGCAAACCAGCTCTAGACACCAGCCTTCATAATAAATAAGCTAAAAATAAGCCAACATAATGTCTTAGCATGGATCCCACAAAGAGCAAGCGAATTGTACAACACATACCGTAACATAGACCCAGATATTATTCTCATCAATTCGCATGGTAAGAAAAACTCAGAAAAAATAAAACTATTTAACTACACAGTATACCAAAAAAACAACCAAGACACACCACATGATGGAATAGCCATAGCCATCAAACGAAACATACAACACAAGATACACGACTCTTTTCAAGAAAACTTTCTGGCGATCGAAATTAACTGCCCAACAGGACCTATTATAATCGGCACCTGTTACCTCCCTCCGAGAAGACCCATATTCCCACTAGCAGACATGCTCAAACTCCTGAGAAGAAACATACCAGCATATTTCTTGGGTGATTTAAATGCTCGACATCGCGTCTTGGGACACCAGGACAACAACGCCGTGGGCAAGATTTTAAACACATTACTGAGTCACGGCAACGCAATACACCAGGAATTCC
>NW_024723119.1:0-13878 GCF_018991925.1 Homarus americanus | reverse complement strand
GTGTGTACCTGGGGAGTGTCAGAAAGTGTGCCAGGGTGTCAGAAAATGCCTAGGGTGTCAGGTTGTACCTGGGGTTGTGCAGGGTCAGGAGGTTTACCTGGCAGTGTCAGGTTGTGCCTGGGGAATGTCCGGGTGTACCTGGGAGTGTGAAGTGTGCCTGGGGAGTGTCAGGTGTGCCTGCAGTGTGTCAGACGTGTGCTTGGTGTCCAGGGTGTGCCTGGGAGTGTCAGCGGTGTGCCTGGTGTCTGGGGGGTGCCTTAAGGTGTGGGGTGTGCCTGGGGTGTCAGGGGTGCACTTGGAGTGTCAGGGGTGCACCGTGCGGTGCCCCTGGGGTGTGCCTGGGGGTGTGCAGGGTGTGCCTGGCGGTGTCTGGGGGTGTGCCTGTGGCGGTGTCTGGGGTGTGCTTGTCAGTGTCGGCGGTGTGCCTGGGAGTGTCGGCGGTGTATATGGGGAGTGTTGGGGTGTATCAGGGTGACAGAGGAATTGCCTGGGAGTGTCAGGGGTGTGGGGTAGAGTGTGCCTGGGGTATCGGAGGTGTGCCTGGGAGTGGGGTGTGCCTGGGGTGTCAGAGGGTGTGCCTGGGGTGTGTCAGAGATTGCCTGAGGGAGTATCAGGGGTGTATCTGGGAGTGTTGGGCGTGTACACCAAAGTGTCAGGAGTGTACCAGGGAATGTCAGTAGGTTCCTAAGAGTGTTAGAGGGTGTGTCAGGGGAGTGTCAGGGGTGTGCCTGGAAGTGTGTCAGAGATGTGCCGAGGGGTGTCAGAGGTGTGCCTGGAGTGTCAGAGGTGTGCCTGGGGTGTCTCAGGGTGTGCCTGGGGTGTTTGAGGTGTGCCTGGGTGTCAGAATTGCAGGGAGAGTCACAAGGTGCCTGGGAGTGTGGGGGAGAGGTGTGCCTGGGGTGTGGGAGGTGTAACTAGGGAGTGTCTGAGGGTGCCTGCAGTGTCAGGGTTTACCAAGGAATGTCTGAAGAATTGTGCCTGGGGTGTCAGAGGTGTGCAAGAATTGTCAGAGGAGAGGGTAAGTGTAGAGTGTCAGAGTGTACCCTAGGAGTATTGAGTTTTACCTGTGAGTGTCAGGTGTGCCTGGGGAGTGTCAGGCGGACCTGGGAGTGTCAGGGTGGACCTGGGGTGTCTGGGGGTGTGCCTGGGAGTGTGGTGGTGTGCAGGGTGTCCGGTGGTGTGCCTGAGAGTGTCAGAGGTGTGCCTGGGAGTGTCTGAGGTGTGCCTTGGGGTGTCAGCAGTGTACCGCAAGTGTCTGAGGTGTGCACCAAGGAGAGTCTAGAGTGTGCCTTGTGTCAGGGGAGAACCAGGGAATTGAAAGAGGTGTTCCTGGGAGTGTCAGGTGTGCCAGGGGAGTGTCTGATGTGCCTGGGGAGTGTCAGAAGGTGTACCAGGGGGAGTGTCAGAAAAATACCTAGGAGTGTCAGAGTTGTACCTGGAAGTGTGGAGGTGTGCCTAGGGTATCGGAGGTTTACCTGGGAGTGTCGGAGTTGTACCTGAGATATCGGAGGTTTACCTGGAGTGTGAAAGTGTACCTGGGGAGTGTGGAGGTGTGCCTGGGACTGTCAGTGTACCTAAGTGTCAGAAATTGTGCCTGGGAGAGTCAGAGACTGCACTTGGAGACAATCAGAGGTGCCTTGGAGTGTCAGAGGTGTGCAAGGGTGTGGTGTGCCTGGCAGTGTCTGGGGTGTGCCTGGCAGGTGTCAGGTGTGCAGCAGGGCCTGTGGGGTGTGTGCCTGGGGTGTCAGCGGTGTACATGGGGTGTATCAGGGGTGACAGGGAGTACCTGGGGTGTCAAGGTGTGCCTGGGATTTGTCAGGAGGAGGTGTGCCTGGGGTATCAGGAATGTGCCTGGGGTGTCAGAGGTGTACCTGGGAGTGTGGGGTGCACCTGGGGTGAATTTACCTGGGAGTGTCCCACAGAGGTGTATCTGGGAGTGTTGGACGTGTACCTGGGGTGAGAGAGAGGTATACCAGGAATGTCAGTGGAGTTCCTGAAGTGTTAGAGGTGTATCTGGGAGTGTCAGAGGTGGCCTGCCTGTGAGTGTCAGAGGTGTGCAGAAGTGTCAGAGGTTTTGCCTGGGAACTGTCAGGGAGGTGTGCCTGGGGTGTCGGAGTGTGCGAGTGTGAAGTGTGCCTGGGGTGTCTGGGGTGTACCTTGGGTGTCTGGGGTTGCACAGAGTGTCTGAGGTGTACTTGGGGAGTGTCAGAGGTGTACGTGGGGAGTGTCAGTGGAGTACTGCAGGTGTCAGAGGTGTACCTGGGTTTTGGAGATGTACATGGAGTGTCAAGGTGTACCTGTGGCGGTGTGGCAGGTCTACTTGGGAGTGTCAGAGGTGTGCCTGGAAGTGGCAGAGGTGTGCCTGCCTGGGAGTGTCTGAGGGTGTGCCTGGGGAGTGTTTGGGGTGTACCTGGGAGTGTCAGAGAAGTACCAGGAGAGTCCTAAAGAGTGATGCCTGGGGAGTGTGAGAGAGGTGTGCCTGGGGAGTGTTGAGGTGTGCCTGGGGTGTCACAGGGGTGTGGCAGGGGTGTGGGGTATGCAGAGTGCAGGTGTGCCTGGGGTGTCAGGATCCAGGGGAGTGGAAGGGTGTGCCTGGGGTGTCAGAGGTGTGCCATGGGTGTCTGGGGTGTGCCTGGGGTGTCCAGAGGTGTATCAGGGGAGTGTCAGAGGAATAACTAGGAGTGTCAGAATTGTGCCTGGGAGTGTCAGAGTGCACCTAGGAGTATCGGAAGTTTACTGCAAGTGTCAGGTTGTACCTAGAATTGTCGAGGCTGGGATGCAAGGTGTCAGAGAGGTGTACCAGAATTATCAGAGGTGTTCCTGGGAGTGTCAGAGGTACCTGGGAATGTCAGAGGTATGCCAGGGTATACTTCAAAGTACTGCAGGAGTCTCAAGGTGCAGGAGTGTGAGTGTTCCTGGGAGATGTCAGGTGTGCAAGTGTGGAGGTGTACCAGGGATGTCAGTGGAGCACCTGGAGTGTCAGAGGTGTACCCTAGCAGTGTCAGCGGTCTACCTGGGAGTGTCAGAGGTGTTCCTAGGGTATCAGGAGGTTTACACCAGAGTGTCAGGTGCCTGGGAATGTCGGAGATGTACCTGGGAGTGTGAGAAGTGTGCCTGGGAGTGTCAGGTGTGCCTGGGAGTGTCAGGGTCTGCTTGGGGAGTATCAGAGGTGTGCCTGGGGTGTCAGCGGTGTGCCTGGGGAGTGTCTGAGGGTGTACCTGGGGTGGGGGTGTACCAGGGTATCAGAGGTGCACTTGGGGGTGTCAGAGGTGCAGAGAGTGTCAGAGGAATACCTGGGATTGTCAGAGGTGTGCCTGGGGTATACAGAGGTGTGCCTGGGGTGTATGAGGATAGCCTGGGGAGTGTCAGGTTGTACTTGGGGAGTGTCGGAGGCGGACATGGGAGTGTCAGAGGTGCACCTGGGTATCAGGGAATTGTACCTGGGGTATCAGAAGGGTACCTGGGAATGTCAAGGTTTACCAGGAAGTGTCAGTGGGGAAATGCCTGGGAGTCTCAAAGGTGTGCCTGGGAATTATCGGATGTGTACCTCAGGAATATCTGAGGTGTGCCTGGGAATATCCAGAGTGTGCCTGGGAGTTTCGGAGGTGTGCCTGGGAGTGTCAGAGATGTGCCTGGGGAGTGAGAGGTGTGCCTGGGAGTGTCAGGGCGTGCTGGGGTGTCCAGAGATGTACCTGGGGTGGCTCAAGAGATGTGCCTGGGAGCGTCAGAGGTGCATCAGGAGTGTTGGACGTGTACTGGGGTGTCAGAGGTGTGCAGGGGATGTCAGTGGAGTGCCTGGGGTGTAGAGGTGTGCCTGGGGTGTCAGGTGTGCCTGGGGTGTCAGAGGTGTGCTGGGGAATGTCGGTGGAGTGCATAGGGGGTGTCAGGGTGTGCACTGGCAGTGTGTGTGCCTGGGGTGTCCAGAGGTGTGCCTGGGGTGTGGGTGCCTGGGGTGTCTGAGGGTGTTCCTGGGGAATATCAAGGTGTACCTGGGGAGTGTCAGAGGTGTACCAAGAATGTCAGTGGGGCACAGGGAGTGTCAGAGGTGTGCCTGGGAGTGTCAGAGGTGTGCCTGGGGTGTCAGAGGTGTACCTGGGGAGTGTCGGAGGATTTGCCTGCGAGTGTGAAAGTGTGCCTGGGGTGTGTGGGGTGTCTGGGGAGTGTCAGAGATGTGCATGGGAGTGTCAGAGGTGTGCCTGGGGTGTCAGAGTTGCAAGTGTCAGGAGAGGTGTGCCTGGGGTGTCAGTGTGCCTGGGAGTGTCGGTGTACCTGGGGTGTCTGGGGTGTGCCTGGGAGTGTCAAAGTTCGAGGGAGTGTCTGGGGTACCACAGGAGTGTGAGAGGTGTGCCTGGGGTTGAGAGATTGTGCCTAGGGTGTGTGGTGTGCCTGGGGTGTCAAGGTGTGCCTGGGGTGTCTGAGGTGTGCCTGGGGTGTCTGGGGTGTGCAGGTGTCAGGGAGAACCAGGAGTGAAAGGGGTGTGCCTGGGGAGTGCAAGTGTACCAAAGTGTCTGATGTGTACTTAGAGTGTCAGAGTGTACCAGGGGTGTCAGAAAAATACCTGGGAGTGTCAGGTTGTGCCAGAATGTCGGAGGTGTGCCTGGGGTTTGAGGTGTGCCTGGGAGTGTCTGAGGTGGCCTGGGGTGTCTGGGGTGTGCATTGGAGTGTCAGCAGGAGGAACCAGGAGAGTGAAGAGGTGTACCTGGGGAGTGTCAGTGGTGTACTTAGGGAGTGTCACAGTGGCTGTGCCTGGGGTGCATCAGAGGTGTGCCAGGGAGTGTCAGAAAATGCCTAGGAGTGTCAGGGATTTGGCCTGGAAGTGTCAGAGGTGTGCCTAGGGTATCGGAGGTTTACCTGGCAGTGTGGGAGTTGTGCCTGGGGTGTCGGAGGTGTGCACGCAAGTGTGAGAGTGTGCCTGTCGGAGGTGTATAGGGTGTCAGAGGTGTGCAAGTTAGTCAGGAGGTGTGCCTGGGGTGTCAGCCAGTGTGCCTGGGGGAGTGTCTGGGGTGTGCACAGAGTGTCAGGAGGTGTGCCTGGGGTGTCAGAGGTGCACTTGGAGGTGTCAGGGGTGCACCGTGGGGTGCCTGAGGTGTACCTGGGGTGTGTGGGGTGTGCCTGGCAGTGTCTGGGGTGTGCCTGGCGGTGTCTGGGGTGTGCTGTCCAGTGTCGGCGGTGTGCCTGGGGTGTCAGCGGTGTGCATGGGGAGTGTTGGGGAGTGTGTCAGGGGTGACAGAGGAGTGCCTGGGAGTGTCCCAGTATGCCTGGAAATTATAGAAGGTGTACCTAGGGTATTGGGAGGTTTCCTGGGAGTGTCAGGTTGTACCTGGGTGTGTCGGGGCGGACCTGGGAGTGTCAGGAGTCTGCAGGGGGTGTCAGAGGAATGCCTGGGGTGTCAGAGGTATACCTGGGGGTGTCAGAGGTGTACTGTGAGGTGTCTGGGGAGTGTGCCTGGGGAGTGTCTGGGGTGTGCCAGGGGTGTCGGGGGAGAACCGGGAATTGAAAGGGGTGTGCCTGCAGTGTCAGGAATTGTACCTGGGAGTGATGGAGGTTTCCTGGGAGTGTCAGGTTGTACCTGGGGAGTGTTGGAGGCGGACCTGGGAGTGTCAGAGGGGTGTGCCTGGGGAGTGTGCAGAGGTGGCACCTGCAAGGTGTCAGAGAGTGTGCCTGCAGGTGTGAGGGTGTGCCTGGGAGTGTATGGGAGGTGTGTCTGGGAGTGTCTGAGGTGTGCCTGGGGTGTCAGGGGTGTACCTGGGGAGTGTCAGTGTTGTATATGGGTATGGGATGTGCCAGGGAGTGTGGTGGGTTCCTGGGGAGTGTGGGAGGTGTGCACCAGGGGAGTGTCGGAGGTGTGTACATGGGTGTGCAGAAGGTGTTCCTGGCAGTGTGGTGGTGTGCAAGTGTCGGAGGTGTACATGGAGTGTCAGAGGTGTGCCTGGCGTGTCAGTGTGGTGGTGTGCCTTGGGTGTCTGGGGTGTGCCTGGGGAGTGTCAGGGGGGAGGAACCAGGGTGACAGAGGTGTGCCTGGGGAGTGTCAGAGGTGTACCAGGGAGTGTCTGGGGTGTGCCTGGGGGTGTCAGAGGTGTGTGCGAGGAGTGTCAGAGAATACCTAGGATTGTCAGGAGGTGTACACCAGTGTCTGAGGTGTGCCTAGGGTGTCAGGAGGTTTGCCTGGGAGTGTGGGAGTTGTACCTGGGGAGTGTGTCGGAGGCGGACCTGGGAGTGTCAGAGGTGCCTGGGAGTATCAGAGGTGTACCTGGGGTGTCAGAGAATTGCCTGGGAATGTCAGAGGTTTGCAGGAAGTGTCAGTATATGAAAGTACCTGGGAGTCTCAAAGGTTTACCAAGGTATGGGATGTGTGCCTCCAGGAATATCTGTGAGGTGTGCCTGGGAATATCGGAGGTGTGCCAGGGTGTCAGAGGTGTGCCTGGGAGTCTCAGAGGTAGACAGGGAGTGTCAGTTGAGTGCCTGGGAGTGTCAGAGGTGTGCATGCTTGGAGTATCAGGCGTGCCTGGGGTTTCGGAGGTATGCCTTAGAATTGATAGAGATGTGCCTGGGGTGGCAGGAGGTGGCACCTGGGAGGTGTCAGGGGCGGCACAGAGTGTCAGAGGTGTGCCTGGGGAGTGTCAGAGATGTACTGCACAGGAGTGTCAGAGGTGTCGGGGTGTTGGACGTGTACCTGGGGAGTGTCAGGGTGTACCAGGGAATGTCAGTGGAGAACCTGGGCGTGTCAGAGGAGGTGTACCTGGGGTGTCAGAGTGTGCCACCAAGTGTCCAGGGTGTACTAGGGAATGTCAGTGGAGTGCCTGGAAGTGTCAGAGGTGTGCCTGGCATTGTCAGTGTGTGCCTGGGGTGTCCAGAGGTGTGCCTGGGAGTGTCAGAGGAGTGTGTGCCTAGGAGTGTCTGGGGTGTTCTGGGAATATCCAGGTGTGCCTGGGGAGTGTCAGAGGGTGTGCAGAATCTCGGTGGAGTAACTGGGGTGTCAGTGGTGTGCCTGGGGAGTGTCAGGGTGTGTACCTGGGGTGTCAGAGGTGTACCTGGGGTGTCCGGAGGTTTACCTGCGAGTGTGAGAAAATGTGCCTGGGGAGTGTGTGGGGTGTGTCTGGGAGTGTCAGAGATGTGCATGGGGAGTGTCAGGGGTGTACCTGGGGTGTCAGAGTTGTACCTGGGAGTGTCAGAGGTGTGCCTGGGAGTGTCAGAGGTGTACCTGGGGGTGTCTGAAGTGTGCCTGGGGAGTGTCTGGGGTGTGCCTGGAGTGTCAAAAGAGTACGAGGAGTGTCACAGGAGTACCTGGGGTGGCAGAGAGATGTGCCTGGGGAGGGTGGGGGTGTGCCTAGGGTCTCTGGGGTGTGCCTGGGGTGTCAGGGTGTGCCTGGGGAGTGTTCTGGTGTGCCTGGGGAGTGTCTGAGGTGTGCAGCAGGTGTCAGGAGAACCAGGGAATTGAGGTGTACACAAGTGTCAGAGGTGTACCAGGGTGTCTGATGTGTACCTGGGAGTGTCAGAGGTGTGCCAGGGAGTGTCAGAAAAAGAGTGTCTGAGGGTGTGCCTGGGGTGTCTGAGGTGTGCCTGGGGTGTCTGGGGTGTGCCTTGGAGTATCAGGGAGGGAGCCAGGGGTGAAAGGAGGTGTGCCTGGGAGTGTCAGCGGGGGTGTATGGGGAGTAGAGGTGTATCAGGGGTGACAGAGGTGCCTAGGGTGTCAGAGGTGTGTCAGGGGAGTGTCAGAGGTGTGCCTGGGGTGTCAGGAGGTGTGCAGGGGGTGTCAGGTGTGCCTGGGGTGTCAAGGTGTGCCTGGGGTGTCTGGGGTGTGCCTGGGGTGTTTGGGGTGTGCAGGTCAGAGATTGCCAGGGAGAGTCACAAGAGTACCTGGGGTGTGAGGAGGTGTGCCTGGGTGTGTGGAGGTGTGCCTGGGGTGTCTGGGGTGTGCCTGCGGGGTGTCAGGGTGTGCCAGGGAATGTCTGGGGTGTGCTGGGGTGTCAGAGGTGTGCCAGGGGTGTCAGAGGAATACCTAGGAGTGTCAGAGGTGTGCCTGGGGTGTCAGAGGTGTACCTAGGAGTATTGGAGGTTTACCTGTGGTGGTCAGGTGTGCCTGTGGGTGTCAGGCGAGACCTGGAGTGTCAGAGGTGGACCTGGGAGTGTCAGAGGTGTGCCTGGTGTCGGAGGTGTGCAGAGTGTGAGAGTGTGCCTGGGGTGTATGGGCGTGTATCTGGGAGTGTCTGAGGTGTGCCTGGGGTGTCAGAGGTGCCTGGGAGTGTCAGAGTTGTATATGGGGGTGTCAGGGGTGTACCAGGGAGTGTCAGTGGGTTCCTGGGAGTGTCGGAGTGTACCTGGGGTCGGAGGTGTACATGGTGTCAGAGGTGTACCTGGCAGTGTCAGTGGTGTGCCTGGGAGTGTTGGAGGTGTGCATGGTGTTGGGGTGTACCAGCAGTGTCAGTGGTGTACCTGGGGTGTCTGAGGTGTGCACAGAATGTCAGGGAGAACAGGGGAGTGAAAGGTGTACCTGGAAGTGTCAGAGTGTACCAGGGGTGTCTGGAGGTGTGCCTGGGGTCAGAGGTGCAGGGGGGTGTCAGAGGTACCTGGGGTGTCAGGAGGTGTGCATGGGAGTGTCAAGGTGTGCCTAGGGTATCGGAGGTTTGCCTGGGAGTGTCAGGTTGTGCCTGGGGTGTCGGAGGCGGACCTGGGGGTGTCAGAGGTGCACCTGGGGTAATGGGGGTGTACCTGGGGAGTGTGAGAGGGTACCTAGGAATGTCAGAGGTTTACCAGGAAGTGTCAGTGAGAGTACCTGGGAGTCTCAAAGGTGTGCCTGGGGAGTATCGGATGTGTGCCTGGGAATATCGGAGGTGTGCAGGATATCGGAGGTGTGCAGAGATATCGGAGGTGTACCAGAGTGTCAGAGTGTGCAAGTCTCAGAGGTGAACCAGGGAGTGTCAGATGAGTACCTGGGTGTCGGTGTGCTTGGGTGTCAGGTGTGCCTGGGGTATCGGAGGTGACCTGAGAGTGTCAGGAGGTGTGCCTGGGGAGTAGGAGGTGTACCTGGAGTGTCAGGGGCGTACCTGCGGTGTCAGAGGTGTGCCTGGGAGTGTCAGAGATCTACCTGGGAGTGTCAGAGGTGTATCTGGGAGTGTTGGACGTGTGCCTGGAGGTGTCAGGAGTGTGCCAGGGAATGTCAGTGGAGAACCTGGGGTGTCAGAGAGGTGTACCTGCGAGGTTTCAGAGGTGTGCCTGGGGAGTGTCAGGGTGTGCCTGGGAGTGTCAGAGGTGTGCCTGGGAGTTGTCAGAGGTGTGCCTTGGGTGTCAGGAGGTGTGCAGGTGTGAGATGTGCTGCAGGAGTGTGAGAGTGTGCCAGCGAGTGTGTGGGGTGTCTGGGGTGTCTGGGGTGTGCCTGGGGTGTCAGGAGGTGTGCCTGGCAGTGTCTGGGGGGTAAACCTGGGGAGTGCTGAGGTGTGCCTGGGGAGTGTCTGGGGTGTGCCTGGGGTGTGGGAGGTATGGTGGGTGTCAGGGGTGCCAGGTGTGAGAGGTGTGTGCCTGGAGGGTGAGAGGTATGCCTAGGGTGTCAGGGGTGTGCCTGGGGTGTCAGGGTGTGCCTGGGAGTGTCTGAGTGTGTGCCTGGGGTGTCAGAGGGTGTGCCAGGGGGTGTCAAGAATGCCTAGGAGTGTCAGAGTTGTGCCTGGGGTGTCAGAGGTGTGCAGGGTATCAGGTTTACCAGTGTCAGGTTGTACCTGGGATGTCAGTGTGCTTGGAGGTGGTAGCAGGTGTCAAGTTGTACCTGGGAGTGTCAGTGTTGCTAAGGTCAGAGGTGTGCTTGGGGAGTATCAGAGGTGAACCTGGGAGTGTCAGCGGGTGCGTGGGGAGTGTCTGGAGATGTGCCTGGGTGTCAGGAGGTGTGCCTGGGAGTGCCAGGTGCACTGGGGAGTGTCAGAGGTGCACCTTGCAGTGTCTGAGGTGTGCCTGGGGAGTGTCTGAGGTGTACCTGGCAGTGTGGGGTGTGCCTGGCAGTGTCAGCGGTGTGCCTGGGGGTGTCAGCGGTGTGCATGGGGAGTGTTGGGGTGTATCAGGGGTGACAGAGGACTGCCTAGGGTGTCAGAGGTGTAACTGGAGTGTCAGAGGTGTACCTGAGTGTCAGAGGTGTACCTGGGGAGTGTCAGAGATGTGCCTGGGATTGTCAGAGGTGTATCTGGAGTGTTGGACGTGTGCCTGGGGAGTGTCAGAGGTGTACCAGGGAATGTCAGTGGAATTCCTGGGAGTGTCAGAGGTGTACCTGGGAGTGTCAGAGGTGTGCCTGGGGAGTGTCGAGGTGTACCTGGGAGTGTCAGGGGTGCCAGGGAGTGTCAGAGGTGTGCCTGGGGAGTGTCAGAGGTGTGCCTGGGAGTGTCGGAGGTGTGCCTGCGGGGTGTGAGAAGTGTGCCTGGGAGTGTGTGGGGTGTGTCTGGGGTGTCAGAGGTGTGCCTGGGAGTATCAGTGGTGTGCCTGGGGTGTCAGTGGTGTACCTGAGTGTCAGAGGTGTGCCTGGGTGTCTGAGGTGTACCGGTGTCAGAGGTTGCTGGTGTCTGGTGTGCCTGGGGTGTCTGAGGTGTGCCAGGTGTCATGGGAGAACCAGGGGTGAAAGGAGGTGTGCCTGGGGTGTCAGTGGTGTGCCTGAGGTGTCAGAGGTGTGCCTGGGGTGTCTGAGGTGTGCCTGGGGTGTCAGGGTGTGTGCCTTGGGTGTCTGAGGTGTGCCTGGGGAGTGTCTGGGGTGTGCCTTGGAGTGTCAGGGGAGAACCAGGGGAGTGAAAGGGGTGTGCCTGGGGGTGTCGGAGGTGTGCCTGCGAGGTGTGAGAGTGTGCCTGGGAGTGTATCGGGTGTGTCTGGGAGTGTCTGAGGTGTGCCTGGGTGTCAGAGGTGTACCTGGGGTGTCAGATTTGTATATGGGAGTGTCAGGGGTGTACCAGGGAGTGTCAGTGGGTTCCAGG
Source organism: Homarus americanus (assembly GCF_018991925.1). Taxonomy (NCBI): domain Eukaryota; kingdom Metazoa; phylum Arthropoda; class Malacostraca; order Decapoda; family Nephropidae; genus Homarus; species Homarus americanus. Next base: position 2,938 of record NW_024723119.1, on the reverse strand, counting down.
AGTGTCAGGTGTGCCTGGGAGTGTCGGAGGTGTAAATGGAGTGTCAGAGGTGTACCTGGCAGTGTCAGTGGTGTGCCTGGGGTGTCAGGTTGTACATGGGTGTCAGAGGTGTGCCTGGAAGTATCAGAGGTGTGCCAGGGGTGTCTGAGGTGTGCCTGGGGTGTCAGAGGTGTGCAGGGTGTCAGAGGAATACCTAAGAGTGTCAGAGGTGTGCCTGGGAGTGTCAAGGGTGTGCCTAGGAGTATCGGAGGTTTACCTGGGAGTGTGGAGTTGTACCTGGGAGTGTCGGGAGGCGGACCTGGGAGTGTCAGAGGTGCATCTGGGGTAATAGAGGTGGCTGGGGTGTCAGGAGGTGCCTGGGATGTCAGAGTTTGCCAGGAGGTGGTGAGAGTGCCTGGGAGTCTCAAATGTGTACCGGGGAGTATCGGATGTGTGCAGGATATCGGAGGTGTACCTGTGAATATCAGGAGGTGTGCAGTGGGGAATATCGGAGGTGTACCAGGGAGTGTCAGGAGTGTGCCTGGGAGTGTGGGGTGTACCTGGGAGTGTCAGAGGCGTACCTGGGGTGTCAGAGGTGGACCTGGGTGTGTCAGAGATGTGCCTGGGAGTGTCAGAGGTGTTTCTGTGAGTGTTGGACGTGTACCTGGGTGTCAGAGGGTGTACCAGGGAATGTCAGTGGAGTACCTGGGGAGTGTCAGGGTGTGCCTGGGGTGTCAGAGGGTGTGCCTGGGAGTGTCAGAGGTGTACCAGGGGTGAGGTGGGTGCCTGGAGTGTCAGATGTGTGCCTGGCAGTGTCAGCGGTGTGCCTGGTGTCAGGGTGGTGCCTGGTGTCAGGAGGTGTGCCGGGGATGCTCAGGTGAGCCCTGGGGTGTCTGAGGTGCCCAGGTGTCGAGGTGCCAGGGAGTGTCACAGGGGTGCCTGGTGTGTGTGTGCACCTGGAGTGTGGGAGGTGTGCCTGGGGTGTCTGGGGTGTGCCTGGGGTGTGAGAGGTGTGCCTGGGGAGTGTCTGGGGTGTGCCTGGGGTGTCTGGGGTGTGCCAGTGTCAGGGGGAGAACCAGGGAGTGAAGAGGTGTACCTGCGATTGTCAGAGGTGTACCAAGGGAGTGTCTGAGGTGTACCTGGGAGTGTCAGAGGTGTACCAGGGGTGTCAGAGGAATACCTAGGGTGTCAGAGGTGTGCCTGAGGTGTCAGAGGTGTGCCTAGGAGTGTGGAGGTTTACCTGGGAGTGTCGGGTTGTACCTGGGAGTGTCAGGCGGACCTGGGGAGTGTCAGAGGTGTACCTGGGAGTGTCAGAGGTGTACCAGTGTCGGAGGTGTACCTGCAGGTGTGAAGTGAACCTGGGAGTGTATGGGGTGTATCTGGAGTGTCTGGGGTCTGCCTGGGAGTGTCAGAGGTGTGCCTGGGAGTGTCAGAGTTGTACATGGGAGTGTTAGGGGTGTGCAGTGAGTGTCAGTGGGTTCCTGGGAGTGTCGGAGGTGTACCTGGGAGTGTCGGAGGTGTACATGGAGTGTCAGAGGTGTACCTGGCAGTCTCAGTGGTGTGCCTGGGAGTGTCGGAGGTGTACATGGAGTGTCAGAGGTGTACCTGGCAGTGTCAGTGGTGTACCTGGGAGTGTCTGAGGTGTGCCTGGGGAGTGTCAGGGAGAACCAGGGGTGAGGGGTGTACCTGGGGTGATCAGAGTGTGCAGGGGTGTCTGAGGTGTGCCTGGGGTGTCAGGGTGTGCGAGGGAGTGTCAGAGGAATACGTAGGGTGTCAGAGGTTTACCTGGGAGTGTCAGGTTGTGCCTGGGAGTGTCGGAGGCGGACCTGGGAGTGTCAGAGGTGCACCTGGGAGTTATCAGAGGTGTGCCTAGGAGTGTCAGAGGAGTACCTGGGAATGTCAGAGGTATACCAGGAAGTGTCAGTAGTACCGGTCAAAGGGTGTACCTGGGAGTATCGGATGTGTACCTGGGAATATCGGAGGTGTACCTGGGAATATCGGAGGTGTAACAGGGGAGTGTCAGAGGTGTACCTGGGAGTCTCAGAGGTGAACCGGGGTGTCAGATGAGTGCCTGGGAGTGTCAGAGGTGTACTTGGGAGTATCAGAGGTGTACCTGGGGTTTCGGAGGTGTGCCTGGGAGTGTCAGAGGGTGTGCCTGGGGAGTGGCAGAGGTGTGCCTGGGGTGTCAAGAGGCGTGCCTGGGGTGTCAGAGGTGTATCTGGGAGTGTCAGAGATGTAACTGGGAGTGTCAGAGGTGTATCTGGAGTATTGGACGTGTGCACCAAGTGTCAAGAGGTGTACTTGAGGAATGTCAGTGGAGAACCTGGGGGTGTCAGAGGTGTACCTGCGAGTGTCAGAGGTGTACCTGGGGTGTCAGAGGTGAACCTGGGAGTGTGGGGTGTGCCTGGGGAGTGTCAGAGGTGTACCTGGGGTGTCAGGTGTGCCTGCAGGTGTGAGGTGTGCCTGCAGGTGTGGGGGTGCCTGGGGTGTATGGGGTGTTTCTGGGGAGTGTCTGGGGTGTGCCTGGGGAGTGTCAAGGGGTGTGCCTGTGTTACACTTAAATCTCTTAATTTAGCAAATATCCAGGTTCCTAGGGTAATCGGCTGCTTGTCCAATTAACCAGTCCGTTCACACATATTTATATTTGGGTTTAAGTAAGCGAAAACCCAAACATTGGATTTCCTTTGTTTTTTATTATAAAGGTTGTATATATAATTCACAAATTATTATATCAACCATGCGTCTCCTGTCTAGGGTGAATGAGAAAGGGGCGGCGTTTGTGTATGATAAACGTTTGGTCACGTCCTTTCGATATGAGTTGAGGTGAGCTACTGAAGCTTAGGGGCATCGCAGTGCGTGCTTACAGAAATGCTGAGCTATGGGTCTCGCCCTCTTGGGTAAGTTGCCCGCTCACGTGTCAATCTCATGTCTTACTCATAGACAGTGAAGAGATTACAGG
>NW_024723118.1:0-17178 GCF_018991925.1 Homarus americanus | reverse complement strand
GTACAGTAGTGTTTTAGGTCCATCTGCAACACGTATATACCCTAGGATATTGAGACGGATCTTGTTCAAATTCGAGAAATATAATTTGAAGTTCAACATAATATCCACTGTTCAGTCTATCGTTGAACTCTGGCGTGTCCTTTGTTCTTGTTCAACGTGTGTATATACCGTTTCCCTTCACCAAGTTGCATGTGTGAACCTCTTGCAGTATTCTCGGTGTGTTTGGGTGTGTGTGTGTCCTTGTAAAGAGCTAAACATATTTTTTTTTATTAATGGCTAAAACTTGTTGCAATATCAGGGAAGACTAATACACAATATCACTATGAAATTTCACCTTCCCCCTTGACAGGTAGTCGACATTATTTCTACTTAGATAAATCACACACGATGGCGCAACGCTTCCTCATGACACAAGAAAAACAAATGATGATCGTGATGACAACAAATGACGTGGCTCCTAAGCCTAGCGAACCTTTACCACCAATATATCGGTTTGTTTATATAGACTCTGGCGTTCTTTGTAAAGGTAACTCTGGCGAGGATTATAATTGCCTGAGGGTCAATTAGTGTGTAAACTGGTTTAACCTTTGCCTCCACCAGTTTTATATATATAGTATTATTGCGTGAAAGGATTATATATACTTTTTAATTAAAACCTCTGACTGAGAATTAAATGCCAAGTCGGTATTAAGGAGTAAAATACAAATCTGTCGAAATTCTGGCAAAACACAGTGTGCATTTTTTTTATCGTCATTCGTCTATTCGTGGATGTTTAAGTTTTGCATTTGATGTTATTACGGTAAAAGCTAATATCTTCGTCTCTAGAGATTAAAATACTGGAGTAGTAATCTGTTGTTGACCTTTTTCGATATTTAATCTCTCTTTGGTTAATATTGTCCGTAATTCTGTTGTTTGTTTCATGGACCGTAACCACTAAGTCTGAGGCCAGAAAACATTTGCAATTGTATCATTTATGGATTATATAATTATTAGAATCCCTTGCCAGGGGGAGGGGGACTAATCTTCAGGTGAGTCCGGATATTCTTAGCCACCCGTATTTTCATATATTGGTCTAAAAACTCCCTTACTCTTACAACCAACAACGATCCACACAAAATATCCCCACCAATATGGTTAACAATAATAGTAACAATAGTAAATTCTTACCTACTGACAATATTAACAATAAAGGTAACAAAATTAATAACGTGTAATCCTGGTGGCAACAGGTCACTCCTCGTTATCTATTTATCAATTTATATTACTAAATAATTTCAACAAAAAGCAGTGGAAACAATTTAATAGTGATGTATAGTTCCAGTGACCTTTTGATAATGACCTATAACTCTCAAAAGGTATTTCATGTTATACCTGTTCTGTAAGTCTGGTCTTCCTCCCCTTGAGATATTCTAAAACACAAACAGTTGTTGTACCAGTGATGGTTTGACTTTGATCTCTGACTCAGCTTAAGTGTGTGTGTGTGTGTGTGTGTGCGCGTCATCGTGTGCTGACTTAAAGCATCCAGGAATAATACTAGGTTAAGAAAATTTCTGTCTTACCTGTATGATAAATTTGTTCAGTATTCACCTGTATTCTTTTACCTTGTCTTGTGGTATCTTGGCCAATTTAGCTCTCTAGTAACGGTGACCTTCTCATCTTTTTATCTGACTCATATTTTCCGTAGTTAATCAGTCTCAGAAATTTATAATCAATGACTTGTACAGTATAGTGGTTAATGATGTATATTAATACAATAACTACAATTCATTTATTTTTTCAGTTTATCGGAAGTTTGACCTTGAGTTTTGACCTATGACCTTAAAAAGTCCGACCTTGAGTTTTGACCTATGACCTTAAAAATTCCGACCTTGAGTTTTGACCTATGACCTTAAAAGTCCGACCTTGAGTTTTTACCTATGACCTTAAAAAGTTTGACCTTGAGTTTTGACCTATGACCTTAAAAAAATTAGTATGGTATAATTTTTTGCTTGCGGCAGCTGTTCTGTATGTACGTTCATTTATCACATCTTTGGTTTAGAGTCAGCGAACATTTCTCTTTATTACAAATATCTCCAAAATAACATCAAGTTTCACTCCATAATACAAGGAAGTGTTTGTAAATATTGGTGTTGGATATTAAGGAACTTTATGTAACTCCGTAAATAGATATAAAATAATTTAATCCTCCCACACCTTTAATACCAATGGGATTATGGAATGCACCTGTACAGCATACCTGACCACGGGATTCTAATTTGCTTTGATCCATTGTGACCTGACCTGACCTGACCTGACCTGACCTGACCTGACCTAACCTAACCTGACCTGACCTAACCTGAAGGCCCCTCAACAGTTTATGATCTGTTGAGTGTAGCGATGAAAATTGGTTATAATGGGGTGGCTTATGAGGGATTATCATTATGGTGTTATGGTGGGAGGGGAGGAGAAGAGGGATGTAGAGGAGGAAGAAGAGGACAATAGATATGTGGAGGAGGAGGAGGAAGAAAAAGAAGAGGGATGGGGGGTATTAAGGTCTGTCTTGGGAGGAAGATCAAGAACTATTCCACAGACAGACAGACAGACACAGACAGACATAAAAGTATGATAGTTATTTACTTTTATAAGAATTAGTTGTTCTCTTCTTCAGGGTTTTTGTGTCTCGATTAAAGTAATATTTTTCAGGTTAAAACTTTGTCCAATTTTAGGGATTAAAAATAGAAAATTACCGGTAATGATGAGCTTTATGAACCTCTGATAATATCACTCTTAAATAACTTGATGTACACACACGCACACACACACACACACATGCGGGCACACACACACACACACACACACACACACACACACACACTCACTCAACTATGTGTGAATTAATAATGTTCTTTGTAAATGTTTGTGTATGTCTAAAATTGTGTTTAATATTACAAAAAACTTAAGTGGTGTATATAGTCAACATGCTCGCCTTGTAAGTGAATGGACCTGGGCTCGATTCCCGGGCAGGGTGAAATTAGGTAATGGCTAGCCAGTGCAGTTGGCGAGTTGTCCGATCTTTCTCGGATTATTATTTGGTTTGGGTCATACAGCTCTTTAACTCAGAGTGTGGTCGTTGTGTTGTCGACAGCATTTAGACCTTAAACAAATTCACGTCTAATGGCTCTCAGCCGGGCAGCCTTGAACATGAGAAGCAGCCATTGTTATTATTATTATTATTATTAGTGTGTGTGTGTGTGCGTGTGCGTGTGCGTGCGTATGTGTGTGTGTATGTATGCCTGAGTGCTTTTCGCTTACGTGTGTTTATACAGTATAGGACAGGATCACCGTCTGAATACTATGAATGCGAGAGAGAGAGAGAGAGAGAGAGAGAGAGAGAGAGAGAGAGAGAGAGCATCACCCTTGATCTATTCTCTCGTTCAATTACGTTTCAAGTTTCTCTTAATCTCATATCAGAAATAAATGAGGAGACTAAATGGCCAGAATCGTCCTCAATAACACGATGATAAATCTACATAATATCCTTCCTAAACTGACTGAGCAGAGTATTACAAGGGGAGTGTGTCTGTCTGTCTGTCTGTGTCTGTCTGTCTGTCTGTCTGTCTGTGTCTGTTTGTCTATCTGTCTATCGGTTTCTGTGTTTCTGTCTATCTATCTGCTTGTGTGTGTGTGTGTTACTTAGGGTTTTTTTACGAAATTGGCTAAAGATTTTTTTTTTTTTGCATTTATACTAACTATACAAACACCCTTATTTGGTGTATATTATACGTCATACACTTAATACGGACAGAGAGAGAGAGAGAGAGAGAGAGAGAGAGAGAGAGAGAGTCTTTACCTCCGCCTTACCATAATTTTAGTCTTGTTCTTCGTGGTCCACCTCTTTTGTTTTTCTCTCTTGAATATTGTTTATTATTTGTTTTAGATCTAATTAGTAATAAGAAATATGTGTTTTAAATCTCTGTAATGATCTTCTTTTGTTATAATTTCAAGTATTTGTAGTTATTATTGATAATTTAATAAATATATACTGTATTTAGCTTCAGTAAGACCACTTAATGTTATTCGCTGCAAAATGAACACTGTGACTCCTGTTGTCTCGGTAAGGTCGTCAGAATCCTTCGCCCGTTGTGTCGTATTTTCTACCACAAAATTATATTGATACTCTTTGGAGGGAGTAATGTGTATATTACTTACTTTTCAGATTTGTTATAAACATTTCTTGATTAAATGTAGATATATATATTCAGTGACAGACCAGGAAATGTGTTTTTAATCTGTTAACTAGATTTTTTATTTTTTTTTATTTATTCGTTTTCTATACCAAGGAATCATTTGTCATTCTTCGTTTTGACAACAAGTTCGTATTTGTTGTAAAATGAATTAATCTATTATAAATCCTTGTAATATTTATTGAATCATTTTATCTTTTATTCAGAATATAAAATTCCCCCAAAAATAGACACGAATAAACAAATGAAAGTCTGGCTAAATAAATTAATCGACCGAAATATATTTTATGACAAGAATCAGGAAACATAGTTGTACCAGAACAGTCACACAATTTGTACCAAGTTTTAATAAGTGTAATAATGAAGATGGTACAGTTTTGACTACAATTAATTCCAGTAGATGAGAGAGAATTATATATTATTAGGTTGTCTTGATAATTAAGTATATACAGTCAATTAGATATATCCTAGATAACACGTGATTAAGTTGTTAGAATATCCAGGTTAATTAAATATACACAGGTAAACAGATATACAAAGGTAGGTGATTAAATCGTTAGAATATCCAGGTAATTAAATATACCCAGGTAATTAAATGAACGAAGGTAATCAAATATACACTGGAAAGGGGAGGGGGAGGTCATTAAGTAGGTGTAGGCAATTAAACATACACTAAAACACCTGTAATGGAAAATACACTGATGCACAACTATACACCTGACTCAGTGATTACATTATTACTTACCTGAATAATAGACTCTAGGATGAAGACAAGGCTAATTGAATGTACACTAAAAAGCGTAGGAAATAAATATACCCTGGAGGAAACGCTGCAATGGACTACATGTAAACCCACAAGCAAATAATTAAACACACGCAAGAACTGAGACCACTTAGACCAGGAGGGAAGAGAAAAAATCATGCAATTAAGTGCAGACTGCGTGTAAAGACGTTCTCCCAGCGGAATAGCCAGCACCCATTAAGTACACGACACCAAGCAACGTCTCTTTATTCTTGGCCAGATTTGATATTGAATCGTTTTGTGATGTGGTGAAGATACGTATATGTTACAGAGACTCTCTTTCAAGTATCCCGACAGATCTTCCCCCCCTTCAAGTATCCCGACAGGCCTTAGAGACCCCCCTTCAAGTATCCCGACATACCTTAAGAGCTTGTGTGATGCATCCTTGGTGCCTCTGAAGAAGGTGCTTGGTTTAACTGGTCATAAAGATGAAGCATGATGGTGGTCTGTGTGTGTGTGTGTGTGTGTGTGTGTGTGTGTGTGTGTGTGTGTGTGTGTGTGTGTGTGTGTGTGTGTGTTTTTAACCTGAAAGTAGACTTAGAGTTTTCAACCAGACAATACAAAACCAAAAGAAAATGAAGGTTAAAGCAGTCTACGTTTGAGTTGTTGTTGAATAGTTCTTTGTTCCTGTTGTGGCCAAAGATTACAGTGGTCCTCCCGTGGGTTGTAGTGTGGCCCTTTGGGAGACTCTTCCCTCCCCCTTTAGGTATCACTCTTTCAACTCTAAGGTGTTTGTTTAATGTTATCTTCATTTCGGTGCTTCTATGCGCGATTTGTTGTTTAAACAGTGGCCAAGATGGATCTCAGACGCCACACTAGAATATCTTGATGATGTTCTAAAATACTCCATCCTACCATGACACTCAACTTGGTGCCTCAGAAGAGAAGATATAGTTCGTGACTCAATCTGTAGGATGCTCACTTCCCTCACATGACCAAGCATGAGACACGGTGGTCCATTCGCGGTTATTTTGACCATCTGTAAGAGTCCTTCCCTCCAGGCTCTCAGCTCTCGAGAACACCACCATGCCCCTCTGAGGAAGTTTCAAGTATTCTGTGACTTGGAAGAAACGGTCCACACTCCCTTTGGCTTCTTCTCTCGTCTTTGTGGAAGGCTGTGGAGGAAGAAAGAGCTATCCAACTTTTTTTGTATCCAAGGAGTTAATTTTTTTGTGGTTGGATCTCCGTTTGTGTGTCTGTCTTTTATCTCTTCTTATCTCAGGGAGTGTAGGTGGATGACAAGAGGGTTTTGATATTACTAGGTGCATTCAGTCTTTGTGTGTGTGTGTGTGTGTGTGTGTGTGTGTGTGTGTGTGTGTGTGTGTGTGTGTGTGTGTGTATGTTTATGCGAGTGTGTCTGTCTGTTTATGTGAGTGTGTGTGTGTGTGTGTCTATTTATGTGAGTGTGTGTGTCTGTTTATGTGAGTGTGTGTATCGGTGTTTCCACAAGTGTACCTAAAACTTTTGTGACGATCAGTGCCATGGGGAGGAGGGTACACTACCAAGTTATAAATAAACTACAAATTTACTCCCTTGTTTATCGACGTTGTTGAGGGACAAGTTATTAAGTGAACACGTCAGAGTACTAGCACACACACACACACACACACACACACACACACACACTCACAGGAAACGATCTTTATTTACCTGGCCCTTTCATAATAGATTGATGTTTCTTTATATACGTATAATTTAGATCTCTTAGAGGTAAGTCAAGAGAGCAGACTAGTTCACTTCACATCTCACTGACCATTAACCCATAAAAAATGCGTCTAATCTAAAATAACAAAAAACGAAAAAAAAAGCTCGAGTGAGGATGAAAAAAAAATCCTTCTAATGCACACATATACATAGTCTCCTGTTAGGCCATCCTAAATGGTTTTCCTAATTTGGTGTTGTTTGTTATGATATTGAGTGAGGTGGTGACGGTGAGGGACAGCTGGTGTGCCGCGGGGGACAGGTGGAGTCTCTCAACCAGCTGCCACTACCTACCACCTCACCCTGCCACTACCTCCTGATTCTCACCCCAACACCCCCCTCTCTCTCTCTCCCTCTCTCGCCACCTACCTCCAACTTTACGTCCTGTCTGTCATTATCTCCATCTGACTCTCGCCATCCTTCACCCTTCCTCCCTCCCTCCCCCTCAACCCAGTAAACACATTCTCCCTTCAATATGCTCCCTTCAATATACTCCCTTTTATATGCTCCCTCATATAAACGACACCAACCAATGCTACATATTCACCACGAGAACAAGAACAGCAGCAACAGACATGAACATTATTATCTTCTTGACATTAAGATAGACGATATAAATGAATTAATATCCTGACGCGTATAAATTTGGAATAAAAATCAATCCCATCATGATACTAAGAGACACACCTTTTGTATTGTTCTTGTGGCATTAAATGGAGAAGAGATAAATGCTTTGTCGTGAGAGTAGTTTTGGTGACACACACACACACACACACACACGCACGCACACACACACACACACACACACACACACACACACACACACACACACACACACACACACACACACACACACACACACACACACACACACACACTCGGACGCCCAGTGTAATGATAATCAATATTCGGCACTTAGTTCCTTTGTGATATTTCCTTTTCTCACTCACGTGAACGAGAGGCCGGACTTGGCAAGGAAATTGATCTTCCGAGACGGTTTGTATGGTTGGATGTCTGTCTGTCTGTCTGTGTGTGTGTCTGCTTGGTGATATAGTATGACAGGTAACCTAAAGATTAGCCCCAAGCTTATATCACCTTAAGATTAAACAATCTAATCTAACCTAACCTAACCTAACCTCCTCAGGTAACGTTAAGGTGTTTTATCATCAGGTGAAATAAGCTAGGATGACTAAACAGGTGATACAGATTAAGTAAACGAGTCATCATCATATGGTTTTCATTTGTAATTTAATCATCTACATTATTACTCTTGGGGGGGGGTCAAAGGTCACGGGGTCATGATAGCGGGGTTGTGGGCCTCGACAGTGTGGCCTCTGGGGTCATTATCTTCCACAGGAGGCAATAACGTAGTCATTTATGTGTTGTCTGTTTGGTGGTTTGTTTTCCGTACAACGCACACAGAACTGAGAGGTAGAGTGTGTATGCTTATTGGGAATGTTCTCTGTAGTGGATGTGTGTGTGTGTGTGCGCGTGTGTGTATGCGTGTGTGTGTGCGTTTGTGTATATTACATTTCTATAACAATAATACCACATTTCACCGTTGGCTCACTATTATACAGTCGAGTTCATTTGTCATGTTGTAACAGTAACTTTTATTTCACCTCGCCGGCAAACACCGCTATTAAAACCTGCCGCCACACAAGCTGTTTACAACCAGAGAGCGCACCATTAAACGAACTGACCTAATAACTACACCAATAATATCTGTGCACCATTAAGCGAACTGACCCAATAAATTACACCAATAATATCTTCACACACATATTGCAAGGAGACCAGTTTCGGTATAATTAGTTTCCTGAAGCTTTCTTACCTGGTCAGGTGTGTCACAAGTATACTGAGCGTGTAAAACAATGGCGGTGATATTGGTTCCTCTTGTCCCTTCCCCGCCGTCCTTGGTTTGGTATGATGGTGTTGGTGTGGTGTTGGTGTGATGTTGGTGTGGTGCTAGTGTGGTGTCCGCCAGCCACCCTCCCCCTCTCCCCCAACATCACACTCCTACTCCCTCTGACAACTTAATTTATACCTTGTTCTCTGTTAGCTGGTCCACTGCATTACCGTACTGAGGGCGTTACCTTTAATGTACGCACTTGTTGGTCTAAATATTGGGTCAGTCACTTGTATGATTCGCTCCCTCAAGGAACACATCAACTTCTGACGGCCAAATTCATACCTTGTGTCGTGTCTGGCTCATTGCAGACATAATACCGCACAACCTGGTGTGATAAATGTTATTAACCCACTTCCTGGAGCCGGGGCCGTCCTTCTTAACATTGTACTCTCTAGATGGGACAAAGACTAATACACTAGGGTGTGTCATACGGAGGCGAATTTTTTTTTTTGAGTTTGAAAAATCGGCCTATGGTATTAATGATGTAGTTCTATGTGCAGAATCATGTGATATCTTCAGATTTGAAAAGTTTTTATTTTTTGCTAGGTAAATTTTAACTTGAAATCTTATGAAAATTCAGTATTCCCACCCTTTTACCAACACCACTAAATAGCTTATTTAAAGTAAAGTAAATGTATCAGGTTAATATATTAGGATGAAAATGATCCAGAATAGTGAAACGAATGATCTTGACACATTTATTAAATTTAATATTCCTTTAGAAAACAAAATCATCAAATACAAAAACTGGTTTTACTACTACGACCCGGTGTTGCTGCACACCATAGAGAACATGTCTTTCTTGCTTCTGTTTCTACTCATCACCTCCCTGCTGACCACCTGAGCTCGGATGTAGCCTTCCCTCCTCTCCTGGCTGTACACGTGACTGCTGGCCTCGCTCACTTGCTGTACACAACGCTCTATACTCTGGGTGTGTGAGGGCCAGGCAGGGACATGCATGGGGTTGTCCAGGAAAGCTCTGACTTGAACATTGGTGAGGCTGCAGGTAAGAGGGGGCTCACTGCCAGCCTGGATGTTATCCAGATCTATGAGATCAGTGAGGGACTTGGCACCTAGATTGACTTCAGGAGTCTTCCTGACCCTGAAGGAATCGTCACCAACTGATTCGTCATGCCCAGATCCTCCCATAAGTCTCATATCCAAGATCTTCTTGACTGCCACTCTTCTCTCCTCCTCATCCTTACTGCAGAGCATTGTCTGCAGAACTGCCTCGGGATGAGCATACCAGGAAGATCTCCTCACAGTCTGCTCCACAATCTGAACAACCTTCCTTGGCTGACTCCTCAGGAGCTCAAGCTGGAAGAGAACATGCCTCGGACCTTCGGAGAACGATGACTTGACCTTGGTGTTGAACCAATTTGGCAAGTAGACACTCACGATGAATTGGACAATAAGTCTAGGTTGTGAAGCTGGTTCCCTTTCAGTTTATGATGAGCGACCCAAATTCTGCAGAACCTGAGAGCCGTTGTGAGCCACCTAGAATGTGAGACTGGACCTATCTGCAGGTAAGCAAGTCTATCAGGCATGACCCCAGTTTTGATGGCACTGCAAATCATGTAACCATAGTACTGGTCAGTACTCAGGTCGTCAATGACAGTATGTGCAAGCTCAACGAGTGGAGGGCCAACTGTGATTTTTTCAAAGCTCGGATTTATTTCTAACTCAGTGGCAGAGTCCAGCATCTTGCCAAGAGGACCAGATCATCTGTTGTTTGAAAGAGTCTTGCCATCCAGCTCCTGGATCAGATGTCTGAGTGGCAACTCGTTGGTGTGGAGGTCACAAACAATCCAGACCAGCTTCCTCCCAATCTTCCGCTCTATCCACTGTATGACCCCCCCCTTTGCCACCCTGTGTTCGTGTTGGTGCTGTCCCCTCCAATGGCCTGCAGGGTCTGGTCTACGTTCCTCTCTCTGAGCCAATTCACAATGTTATCTGCCACTATCTCAGCTGGTTTCCTGATGTCATCTTTCTCTGGAGTGAAATGCCACAAATACTTCCCTCCTGGTTCACTGCAGCAGGAGTAGTGTTCCTCCTTCACCATGGCAGGGAACAACTTGTCAGAATCTCCAACTTTCATGAACACTTTAGTGTCATCCCTTCTCCCATCAAAGAACAAACAATTGATTCCATTTTCTCTTATCCCCTTATCAAACTCCTCTTCTAGGTTACTGACAAGTTTCTCCTGAGCTCTCCTTACTTTGTTATGATCTATCACCAGGTGAACATCATCAGGTGTTATCAAACCACCGTCAATCCAGGCAGCTGTTGCTATCTCTGCAGTTTCTCTGAGACCAATGTGGTGTCGCATGCTGGCCAGAGCTATGCTCGGGATATCTTTCCTATTTCGAATCTTATGCCTGGAAGGTTTGGGATCATTATTTTCTGGGTTAGGGACAAAGTCACCATTCTCCTGGTCAGCACTCGGATCAGCCATGGGGAAGTCATTAAACTCTGAATCAGCTTGACTCCAATCATCGGCCTTTTTTACCTCACCCTGGGCCTTCTCAAGTCTCTTTTCCTCGGCAACTCTTCTCCTCTTCTGTCTCTCTGTGGCAGCCTCCTGTCTCTTGGACTCCGGAATATCTTGGCTAGAAATCATGAGAGCCCCTATACTGCCAGTCTTCTCTCTCTGTGCTTTGACAAATGCCAGTTCGATCACAGGAATCTTCAGTTCACGCTTGCAAATACAGGAGATGTGGGCCTCGGATTTACAGTCACGATCGCATCCAAACTCAGGACAGAGAACAATTGGGCACTTGCAAGTAATTATGTCAAATAACTGGTCCAGTTGCTTGGCAAAGCTGTCCTTAACTGCAAGTTTTCCTCTCCCAAGAGAGATATCTCTTGCCTTTTCGCAACTGGCTAGCAGTCTCTCACTAATCTTCTTCTGACTTGTTATGACTGGAGACTTGAACTGAGCGTTAGCCAGAGTGTACTGTGCCAAGACAGCTTTGGTCATATCACTGGCAATGTCTTTGTTTGTGTAAGTTCTTTGGTTCTTTTCACTGATTTGCCTGATTAAAACACCGTATCTCAAAGCATCTCTCAATGTAGGCAACTCCTACTTCAGGAGCTCTCTCCCAGACCCAAGATAGTGACTGAGATGGCTGGATTTTTGGTTCCTCGTCCTGACACAAGCAGCCATCGCAAATATTATCAACTTATAAATGCATCAGAATCTGAAACAGAAAAAAATATTGTTAGTTGGGTTGTTAAAGAATGAAGTCAGAAAGCAATGTTCACTATTTAATTGTAATGCACTAATGCAGCTGTACGTTAGATTTTCGATAAATTTCAAGCTAAAATTTACCTAGCAAAAGGTTGCAAAACATTGAAACTGAAATTACTTTCTGTTTATATACACTAAAATCTACCAAAAAAGTGATGGGCCATTAGTTTTAGCTGATCTTCCCTCCTATGACACACCCTACTGTACATATTTATCACGCACTTAAATATGTCATTAACCAGTTAGTTACACAGTAACTTCAAACTTATATTAGACTGTTATGGCGGAGTTACTTATGTCACGAGTGATCGTTCCATCGTTGGTTGTGGATTCGCAACGTGAACGTCTTTTGTTTGTGACGTCATTTTGGCCGCGTCCGCTCGCTTTGTTTACTTTAGTATGGGCCCGGCAGTGTTTAGTTAAGTACAGAGTATCTCCTTTCTTATTGTACAATATGTTTCTAGTGGTATAACGTGTAAACCTTGCTCGACTTTTATAACACCAAGTAAAGTATTATTTGTGAAAGATTATTGTTAATCATATTTTGGAGTTCCACGGAAAATAACTTACTTATTTATGAGGTTTCGTGTGGTGGATAGACCACGTTGTTCATCGTAGTTTCTAGACTAAATACTTTTGTGTTCATTATTTTGTCACTCGGTTGAGTCATTTATTTGATCAGATTTAACTTGTATTTGTTTATTTTTGTACACACTGATATATTTATTTTATTGATTATTTGTTAATATATTGTTATTAAAACTACTGCATGTATTTCAATATACCCCATAGTAATGAGGTGATAATTTGGTGGGATCTATTCCTGGTCCTATAGTACAAAGTGTAATTTGTGAATTTGTGATATTGTTACACCCTTAAGAGGCCCAAGGGTGGTAACACTTACTCCAACCCAAGAAGGATGTTTCCTAGGTATTGGTCTGTTATGTCTCTGGTGGTACTGTGCCGTTTACTGCAGCAGCCGCAGATGTTTCTCATCCACATATTTTGTTGGCAGCGGTTCAAGGTTAAATTATTGGAAACCTTAGCGTAAAGAGCACCTGAGCTGACGTGTTTATTTGATACGATCCCGCACCGTGTACACTCGCCAACAGTTCAATACCGTCACCGCACCGTGTACACACACCAACAGTTCAATACCGTCACCGTACCGTGTACAGTGTACACACACCAACAGTTCAATACCGTCACCGCACCGTGTACACACACCAACAGTTCACCACTGTCCCACCGTGTACACACGCCAACAGTTGAACACTAATCCCGCACCATGTACACACGCCAACAGTTGAACACTAATCCCGCACCATGTACACACGCCAACAGTTCACCACTGTCCCCGCACTGTGTACACACGCACACACCAACAGTTCAACACCGTCACCGCACCTTGTACACACACACACACCAACAGTTCAACACCGTCACCACACCGTGTACACACACCAACAGTTCAACACTGTCTCCGCACCGTGTACACACGCCAACAGTTCAACACCGTGCACCGTGTCTGCACCGTGTACACACGCCAACAGTTCAACACCGTCACCGCACCGTGTACACATACACCAACAGTTGTCTACCACACACACCAACAGTTCAACACCGTCACCGCACCGTGTACACACACACCAACAGTTCAACACCGTCACCTCACCGTGTACATACGCCAACAGTTCAACACCAATTCTACACCGTGTATACACACCAACAGTTCAACACCGTCTCCGCACCGTGTACACACACCAACAGTTCAACACCGTCTCCGCACCGTGTACACACACCAACAGTTCAACATCGTCTCCGTACCGTGTACACACGCCAACAGTTCAACACCGTCTCCGCACCGTGTACACACGCCAACAGTTCAACACCGTCTCCGCACCGTGTACACACACCAACAGTTCAACATCGTCTCCGTACCGTGTACACACGCCAACAGTTCAACACCGTCTCCGTACCGTGTACACACGCCAACAGTTCAACACCGTCTCCGCACCGTGTACACATACACCAACAGTTCAACACTCACGTTGTTGATTGAATTACAGTAGAGCATGTGGACCTCTCAGTCACCATGGACGTTCATGACTCAGAAACAGTTAACAGTGGATGGTTTGTGTGTCCCAATTTATTACTGATGACTGAAAATACGGAAATCCTTTATGGAATCAGAGGTCACAAACTGTGGTGAGTGTGGCCAAGTGGGTCGACCTGCTTTATGGAAGTCATACATCTACCAGACTCAGGACCGCACACCCTCTACCTCCTTGCTGCACTGTCCTCATATCACTATACAAGATTTAGGTTACCTGAGAGCGTGAAGATAAAGCTAAACGTTTACACACAACCTTCACTACATATCTTCACTTCTTTTATAGGATTATAATTTGTTGTTATTATTTCCTATAACATTGTTGGGAACGGTTGCCAGTTGTGCTTCACTTTTACATGGCTTTCTTTACCCGTTTTGCTTCACCTCTACCTTCCTCACCACTGCCTTACTCACCACTGTAGCTCCACCTTCCTCATAACTGTAGCTCTACCTTCCTCATCACTGTGGCTCTACAGTACCTTCCTCACCACTGTAGCTCTACCTTCCTCATCACTGTAGCTCTACCTTCCTCATCACTGTGGCTCTACAGTACCTTCCTCACCACTGTAGCTCTACCTTCCTCACCACTGTCGCTCTACCTTCCTCATCACTGTGGCTCTACAGTACCTTCCTCACCACTGTAGCTCTACCTTCCTCACCACTGTAGCTCTACCTTCCTCACCACTGTAGCTCTACCTTCCTCACCACAGTGGCTCTACCTTCCTCACCACAGTAGCTCTACCTTCCTCACCACAGTAGCTCTACCTTCCTCACCACTGTAGCTCTACCTTTCTCACCATTGTAGCTCTACCTTCCTCATCACTACAGTGTAGTTCTACCTTCCTCACCACTGTGGCTCTACCTTCCTCACCACTGTAGTTCTACCTTCCTCACCACTGTAGCTCTACCTTCCTCACCACTGTAGCTCTACCTTCCTCATCACTGTGGCTCTACAGTACCTTCCTCACCACTGTAGCTCTACCTTCTTCACCACTGTAGCTCTACCTTCCTCACCACTGTAGCTCTACCTTCCTCACCACCGTAGCTCTACCTTCCTCACCACTGTAGCTTTACCTTCCTCACCACTGTAGCTCTACCTTCCACACCACCGTAGCTCTACCTTCCACACCACCGTAGCTCTACCTTCCTCACCACTGTAGCTCTACCTTCCTCATCACTGTGGCTCTACAGTACCTTCCTCACCACTGTAGCTCTACCTTCCTCACCACTGTAGCTCTACCTTCCTCATCACTGTGGCCCTACAGTACCTTCCTCACCACTGTAGCTCTACCCTCCTCACCACTGCAGTTCTACCTTCCTCATCACTGTAGCTCTACCTTCCTCATCACTGTAGCTCTACATTCCTGAGCACACTGTAGCTCTACCTTCCTTACCACTGTAGCTCTACCTTCTTCACCACTGTAGCTCTACCTCTCAACCTCTACCTTCCTCACCACTGTAGCTCTACCTTCCTCATCACTGTGGCCCTACAGTACCTTCCTCACCACTGTAGCTCTACCTTCCTCACCACTGCACTGTAGCTCTACCTTCCTCACCACTGCAGTGTAGCTCTACCTTCCTCACCACTGAAGTACTACCTTCCTCACCACTGTAGCTCTACCTTCCTCATCACTGTGGCTCTACAGTACCTTCCTCATCACTGTATCTCTACCTTCCTGAGCACACTATAGCTCTACCTTCCTTACCACTGTAGCTCTACCTTCCTCATCACTGTAGCTCTACCTTCCTCATCACTGTAACTCTACCTTCCTCATCACTGTAGCTCTACCTTCCTCATCACTGTGGCTCTACCTTCCTCATCACTGTAGCTCTAGCTTCCTTACCCTCTAGCTCTGCCTTCCTCATCACTCTGGCTCTGCCTTCCTCACCACTGTAGCTCTGCCTTCCTCATCACTCTAGCTCTACCTCTACCTCATCACTGTAGCTCTACCTTCCTCATCACTGTAGCTCTACCTTCCTCATCACTGTAGCTCTACCTTCCTCACCACTGTAGCTCTACCTTCCTCACCACTGTAGCTCTACCTTCCTCATCACTCTAGCTCTACCTTCCTCATCACTGTAACTCTACCTTCCTCATCACTGTAGCTCTGCCTTCCTCATCACTGTAGCTCTACCTTCCTCACCACTGTAGCTCTACCTTCCTCACCACACTGCTAACACATCCCAACACTATTATCGTCTCCTTGTTCTTTATTGATGATGTTTACACAATGTCTGTACTGTCCTTATTTTCCATCCTCAATTTTATGTTCCTTCTTCCTTTTTCTTTTCTCACACTTATGTTCATTTTCCTTATTTATTTACTTCTTCACTGCACTAATTAGTAGTAAGTGTCTGAAATTCTCCCTCTCAATTTTTTTCTCAAGCTTCTTTCTTCTCCTTTATCGTAAGCTGTGTTTAATAATTCCATCACACTGTCTTTACTCTCCTCTTGGCTATATGGACTGATGAGATATACTGTATATTTAGCCTCGTGTTTCCTAGCTGGATTCGGTAAAATGCTACTCCGACCACATAGTTGGCCTGGGCAATCCCCAATGGAGGTTTACGGCGCTTAACAAGCACGATGAACAGGCTTTGTGTGGAATATAACAAAGTCTAGGAATGCTTTTGTTGTCCTTGTGACGCAGTGGTAGCGATCCTCGTTCACGCGCGGAGATCCGGGGTTCGATTCACGACTTCCTTTTTCTTCTCTCACACTTATGTTCATTTTCCTTATTTATTTACTTCTTCACTGCACTAATTAGTAGTAAGTGTCTGAAATTCTCCCTCTCAATTTTTTTCTCAAGCTTCTTTCTTCTCCTTTATCGTAAGCTGTGTTTAATAATTCCATCACACTGTCTTTACTCTCCTCTTGGCTATATGGACTGATGAGATATACTGTATATGTAGCCTCGTGTTTCCTAGCTGGATTCGGTAAAATGCTACTCCGACCACATAGTTGGCCTGGGCAATCCCCAATGGAGGTTTACGGCGCTTAACAAGCACGATGAACAGGCTTTGTGTGGAATATAACAAAGTCTAGGAATGCTTTTGTTGTCCTTGTGACGCAGTGGTAGCGATCCTTGTTCACGCGCGGAGATCCGGGGTTCGATTCACGACTAGTGAGTTATTGTTTATTAATAACAATGGTAATGATAGTAATAATTAAAATAG
>NW_024723117.1:0-44328 GCF_018991925.1 Homarus americanus | reverse complement strand
TCGAGTATCACAAAGGCTCCTCATCGAATATAACAAAGTCCCCTCATCGAGCATAACAAATTTCCCCTGATCGAGTATAACAAAGTCCCCTGAACGAGTATAACAAAGCCCCCTTGTCGAGTATAACAAAGTCCCCTGGTCGATTATAACAAATTCCCCTTATCGAGCAGAACAAAGGCACCTCATCGAGTAAAACAAAGTCCCCTGAACGAGTATAACAAAGTTCCCTAATCGAGTAGAACAAAGGCACCTAATCGAATATAACAAAGTCCCCTGGTCGAGTACAACAAAGGCCTCTGATCGAGTGTAACAAAGTCTCCTGATCGACTATAACAAAGTCCCTAGTCGAGTATAACAAAGTCCCCTGATCGAGTATAACAAAGCCCCCTAATCGAGCATTACAAAGTCAAATGATCGATTATAGCAAAGTCCCCTGATCGAGTATATCAAAATCCCCTGATCGAGTATAACAAAGTCCCCTCGTCGAGTATAACAAAGTCCCCTGATAGATTATAACAAAGGCCCATGATCGAGAAATACAAAGGCCTCTGATCGAGTTTAACAAAGGCCCCTCATCGAGTATAATAAAGTCCCCTTATCGAGTATAATAAAGTCCCTTGAACTAGTTTAACAAAGGCCCCTCATCGAGTATAACAACGGCCCTAAAGTAATATAACAAAGTCCCATGACCGAGTATAACAAAGTCCCCTGATCGAGAACAACAAAGTCCCCTGATCGAGTATAACAGAGGCCCCTATTCGACTATAACAAAGTCCTCTGAACGAGTATAACAAAGTCCCCTGGTAGAGTATAACAAAGGCCCCTTATCGAGAAAAACATGGGCCCCTGATCGAGTTAACAAAGGCCCCTGATCGAGTATAACAAACGCCCCTCATCGAGTATAACAAAGGCCCCTCATCGAGTATAACAAAGTCCCCTGATCGAGTATAACAAAGTCCCCTAATCGAATTTGCAAAGGCCCTTGATCGAGTATCATAAAGTCCCCTGATCAAGTATAACAAAGCCCCCTGATCGAGTATACCAAAGCCCCCTCATCGAGTATCACAAAGGCTCCTCATCGAATATAACAAAGTCCCCTCATCGAGCATAACACATTTCCCCTGAACGAGTATAACAAAGTCCCCTGATCGAGTATAACAAAGCCCCTTTGTCGAGTATAACAAAGTCCCCTGGTCGAGTATAACAAATTCCCCTTATCGAGCAGAACAAAGGCACCTCATCGAGTAAAACAAAGTCCCCTGATCGAGTGTAACAAAGTTCCCTAATCGAGTATAACAAAGTCCCCTGGTCGAGTACAACAAAGTCCCCTGGTCGAGTAAAACAAAGGCCCCTGATAGAGTGTAACAAAGTCCCCTGATCGAGTATAACAAAGTCTCTAGTCGAGTATAACAAACTCCTCTGATCGAGTATAACAAAGCCCCCTAATCGAGTATAACAAAGTCAAATGATCGAGTATAACAAAGTCCCCTGATCGAATAAAACAAAGTCCACTGATCGAGTATAACAAAGTCCCATGATCGAGTATAACAAAGTCCAATGATCGAGTATAACAAAGTCCCCTGATAGATTATAACAAAGGCCCATGATCGAGAAAAACAAAGGCCTCTGATCGAGTTTAACAAAGGCCCCTCATCGAGTATAATAAAGTCCCCTTATCGAGTATAATAAAGTCCCTTGAACGAGTGTAACAAAGGCCCTTCATCGCGTATAACAACGGCCCTAAAGTAATATAACAAAGTCCCATGACCGAGTATAACAAAGTCCCCTGATCGAGAACAACAAAGTCCCCTGATCGAGTATAACAGCCCCACGATATGCGCCTATACCCTTGACTATTTTAAATGCGCGCCCTGATTATATAACAAACGCCCTCATCGAGTATAACAAAGACCCCTCATCGAGTATAACAAAGTCCCTGATCGAGTATAACAAAGTCCTCAACGAATCAAAATCATGAGTATACAAAACTTTATCGAGTGGTAATAAAGCCCGATCGAGTTTGCAAAGCCCTTGATCGAGTATAATATAGTCCCCTGATCGAGTATAACAAAACCCCTGATCGAGTATACCAAAGCCCCCTCATCGAGTATCACAAAGGCCCTTCATCGAATATAACAAAGTCCCCTCTTCGAGCATAACAAATTTCCGCTGATTGAGTATAACAAAGTCCCCTAAACGAGTATAACAAAGTCCCCTGATCGAGTATAAGAAAGCCCCCTTGTCGAGTATAACAAAGTCCCCTGGTCGAGTATAACAAATTTCCCTTATCGAGCAGAACAAAGGCACCTCATCGAGTAAAAACAAAGTCCCCTGATCGAGTATAACAAAGTCCCCAAACGAGTATAACAAAGTCCCCTGATCGAGTATAAGAAAAGCCCCTTTGTCGAGTATAACAAAGTCCCCGACTATATAGCACAAATCTTCCTGATCATAACAATTGAAAGTTCTGTAATTTGAGATAAAGTCCTCGGTTTTATGTCTCAGTCATACAAACAAAGGCCTTCTTTATCGAAGCGACAATGGCCCCTTATCGAGTATAACAAAGTCCCTTGAACGAGTATAACAAAGGCCCCTGATCGAGTATAACAACGGCCCCTAAAATAGTATAACAAAGTCCCCTGATCGAGTATAACAAAGTCCCCTGTTCGTGTATAACAAAGGCCACTGATCGGGTATAACAAAGTCCCCTGATCGATTATAACAGAGACCCCTGATCGAGTATAACACAGGCTCCTAATCGACTATAACAAACGCCCCTCATCGATAATAACAAAGAACTTTGATGGAGTAAAACAAAGTCCCCTAATCGAGTATAACAAAGTCCCCTGAAGAGTATAATAAAGGCCCCTTATCTAGAAAAGCAAAGGCTCCTGATCCAGTTAACAAAGGCCCCTGATCGAGTATAACAAAGTCCCCTGATCGAGTATAACAAAGCCCCCTCGTCAAGTATAACAAAGTCCCCTGATAGATTATAACAAAGGCCCATGATCGAGAAAAAGAAGGGCCTCGGATCGAGTTTAACAAAGGCCCCTCATCGAGTATAAAAAAGTCCCCTGATCGAGTAATAATAGAGTCCCTTGAACGAGTATAACAAAGGCCCCTAATCGAGTATAACAACGGCCCTAAAGTATTATAACAAAGTCCCATGACCGAGTATAAGAAAGTCCCCTGATCGAGAATAACAAAGTCCTCTGTTCGAGTATAACAAAGGCCACTGATCGAGTATAACAATGTCCCCTGATCGAGTATAACAAAATCCCCTGAAGAGTATAACAAAGGCCCCTAATCTAGAAAAACAAAGGCCCCTGATCCAGTTAACAAAGGCCCCTGGTCGAGTATAACAAAGTCCCCTGATCGAGTATAACAAACCCCCTGATCGAGTATACCACAGCCCCCTGATCGAGCATCACAATGGCCCCTCATCGAGTATAACAAAGTCCCTGATCGAGCATAACAAAGTCCCCTGATTGAGTATATCAAAGTCCCCTGAACGAGTATAACAAATGCCCCTAATCGAGAATAACAAAGTCCTCTGATCAAGTATAACAAAGTCCCCCTGATCGAGAATAACAAAGTCCCCTTATCGAGTATAACAAAGTCCACTTATCGAGTATAACAAATTCCCCTTATCGAGTAGAACAAAGGCACCTCATCGAGTATAACAAAGTCCCCTGGTCGAGTACAACAAAGGCCTCTGATCGAGTGTAACAAAGTCTCCTGATCGAGTATAACAAAGTCCCCTTGTCGAGTATAACAAAGTCCCCTGAGAGATTATAACAAAGGCCCATGATCGAGAAAAACAAAGGCCTCTGATCGAGTTTAACAAAGGCCCCTCATCGAGTATAATAAAGTCCCCTTATCGAGTATAATAAAGTCCCTTGAACGAGTGTAACAAAGGCCCCTCATCGAGGATAACAACGGCCCTAAAGTAATATAACAAAGTCCCATGACCGAGTATAACAAAGTCCCCTGATCGAGAACAACAAAGTCCCCTGATCGAGTATAACAGAGGCCCCTAATCGACTATAACAAAGTCCTCTGAACGAGTATAACAAAGTCCCCTGATAGAGTATAACAAAGGCCCCTTATCGAGAAAAACATGGGCCCCTGATCGAGTTAACAAAGGCCCCTGATCGAGTATAACAAACGCCCCTCATCGAGTATAACAAAGGCCCCTCATCGAGTATAAGAAAGTCCCCTGATCGAGTATAACAAAGTCCCCTAATCGAATTTGCAATGGCCCTTGATCGAGTATCATAAAGTCCCCTGATCGAGTATAACAAAGCCCCCTGATCGAGTATACCAAAGTACCCTCATCGAGTATCACAAAGGCTCCTCATCGAATATAACAAAGTCCCCTCATCGAGCATAACAAATTTCCCCTGATCGAGTATAACAAAGTCCCCTGAACGAGTATAACAAAGTCCCTGATCGAGAGTAATAACAAAGCCCCTTGTCAGGTGTAACCGCTGGTCGAGTATAACAAATTCCTTATCGAGAGCAGAACAAGGCACCTCATCTAGTAAAACAAAGTCCCTGATCCGGAGTATAACAAAGTTCTAATCGAGTATAACAAAGAGTCCCTGGTCGAGTACAACAAAGGCCCTGATAGGTGTAACAAAAGTCCCTGATCGAGAGTATAACAAAGCCCCTAATCGAGTATAACAAAGTCAAATGATCATGAGTATAAACAAAGTCCCCTGATCGAATTTAACAAAGTCCTCTGATCGAGTATAACAAAGTCCCATGATCGAGTATAACAAAGTCCAATGATCGAGTATAACAAAGTCCCCTGATCGAGTATAACAAAGTCCCCTGAGAGAGAATAACAAAGTCCCCTGATCGAGTATAATAAAGTCCCCTGAAGAGTATAACAAAGGCCTCTTATCTAGAAAAACAAAGGCCCCTGATCCAGTTAACAATGGCCCCTGATCGAGTATAACAAAGTCCCCTGATCGAGTATAACAAAGCCCCCAAATCGAGTAAACCACAGCCCCCTAATCGAGTATCACAAAGGCCCCTCATCGAGTATAACAGTCACCTGATCGAGTATAACAGAGGCTCTTAATCGACTATAACAAAGGCCCCACATCGATAATAACAAAGAACCCTCATGGAGTATAACACAGTCCTCTGATCGAGTATAACAAAGTCCCCTGATCGAGTATAACAAAGTCCCATGATCGAGTATAATAAAGTCCACTGAAGAGTATAACAAAGGCCTCTTATCTAGAAAAACAAAGGCCCCTGATCCAGTTAACAATGGCCCCTGATCGAGTATAACAAAGTCCCCTAATCGAGTATAACAAAGCCCCCAAATCGAGTAAACCACAGCCCCCTAATCGAGTATCACAAAGGCCCCTCATCGAGTATAACAAAGTCCCCTGATCGAGCATAACAAAGTCACCTGATTGAGTATAACAAAGTTACCTGAACGAGTATAACAAATGCCCCTAATCGAGTATAACAAAGTCCTCTGATCGAGTATAACAAAGCCCCCCTGATCGAGAATAACAAAGTCCACTTATCGAGTATAACAAAGTCCCCTGGTCGAGTACAAAAAAGTCCCCTAGTCGAATGCAACAAAGGCCCCTGATCGAGTGTAACAAAGTCTCCTGATCGAGTATAACAAAAATCCCTGATCTCAGGTAACAAGAGTCCCTCGTCGAGTATAACAAAGTCCCTGATGGGTATAACAAAAGGCCCGCAGTCAGAAGAAAACAAAGGCCTCTGATCGAGTTTAACAAAGGCCCCTCATCGAGTATAATAAAGTCCCCTTATCGAGTATAATAAAGTCCCTTGAACGAGTGTAACAAAGGCCCCTCATCGAGGATAACAACGGCCCTAAAGTAATATAACAAAGTCCCATGACCGAGTATAACAAAGTCCCCTGATCGAGAACAACAAAGTCCCCTGATCGATTATAACAGAGGCCCCTAATCGACTATAACAAAGTCCTCTGAACGAGTATAACAAAGTCCCCTGATAGAGTATAACAAAGGCCCCTTATCGAGAAAAACATGGGCCCCTGATCGAGTTAACAAAGGCCCCTGATCGAGTATAACAAACGCCCCTCATCGAGTATAACAAAGGCCCCTCATCGAGTATAAAAAAGTCCCCTGATCGAGTATAACAAAGTCCCCTAATCCAATTTGCAAAGTCCCCTGATCGAGTATAACAAAGCCCCCTGATCGAGTATACCAAAGTCCCCTCATGGAGTATCACAAAGGCTCCTCATCGAATATAACAGAGTCCCATCATCGAGCATAACAAATTTCCCCTGATCGAGTATAACAAAGTCCCCTGAACGAGTATAACAAAGTCCCCTGATCGAGTATAACAAAGCCCCCTTGTCGAGTATAACAAAGTCCCCTGGTCGACTATAACAAATTCCCCTTATCGAGCAGAACAAACGCACCTCATCGAGTAAAACAAAGTCCCCTGATCGAGTATAACAAAGTGCCCTAATCGAGTATAACAAAGTCCCCTGGTCGAGTACAACAAAGTCCCCTGGTCGAGTACAACAAAGGCCCCTGATAGAGTGTAACAAAGTCCCCTGATCGAGTATAACAAAGCCCCCTAATCGAGTATAACAAAGTCAAATGATCGAGTATAACAAAGTCCCCTGATCGAATATAACAAAGTCCTCTGATCGAGTATAACAAAGTCCCATGATCGAGTATAACAAAGTCCAATGATCGAGTATAACAAAGTCCCCTGATCGAGTATAACAATGTCCCCTGATAGAGTATAACAAAGTCCTCTGCTCGAGTATATCAAAGTCCCCTCATCGAGTATCACAAAGGCTCCTCATCGAATATAACAAAGTCCCCTCATCGAGCATAACAAATTTCCCCTGATCGAGTATAACAAAGTCCCCTGAACGAGTATAACAAAGCCCCCTTGTCGAGTATAACAAAGTCCCCTGGTCGATTATAACAAATTCCCCTTATCGAGCAGAACAAAGGCACCTCATCGAGTAAAACAAAGTCCCCTGAACGAGTATAACAAAGTTCCCTAATCGAGTAGAACAAAGGCACCTAATCGAGTATAACAAAGTCCCCTGGTCGAGTACAACAAAGGCCTCTGATCGAGTGTAACAAAGTCTCCTGATCGACTATAACAAAGTCCCTAGTCGAGTATAACAAAGTCCCCTGATCGAGTATAACAAAGCCCCCTAATCGAGCATTACAAAGTCAAATGATCGATTATAGCAAAGTCCCCTGATCGAGTATATCAAAATCCCCTGATCGAGTATAACAAAGTCCCCTCGTCGAGTATAACAAAGTCCCCTGATAGATTATAACAAAGGCCCATGATCGAGAAATACAAAGGCCTCTGATCGAGTTTAACAAAGGCCCCTCATCGAGTATAATAAAGTCCCCTTATCGAGTATAATAAAGTCCCTTGAACTAGTTTAACAAAGGCCCCTCATCGAGTATAACAACGGCCCTAAAGTAATATAACAAAGTCCCATGACCGAGTATAACAAAGTCCCCTGATCGAGAACAACAAAGTCCCCTGATCGAGTATAACAGAGGCCCCTATTCGACTATAACAAAGTCCTCTGAACGAGTATAACAAAGTCCCCTGGTAGAGTATAACAAAGGCCCCTTATCGAGAAAAACATGGGCCCCTGATCGAGTTAACAAAGGCCCCTGATCGAGTATAACAAACGCCCCTCATCGAGTATAACAAAGGCCCCTCATCGAGTATAACAAAGTCCCCTGATCGAGTATAACAAAGTCCCCTAATCGAATTTGCAAAGGCCCTTGATCGAGTATCATAAAGTCCCCTGATCAAGTATAACAAAGCCCCCTGATCGAGTATACCAAAGCCCCCTCATCGAGTATCACAAAGGCTCCTCATCGAATATAACAAAGTCCCCTCATCGAGCATAACACATTTCCCCTGATCCGGAAGTGCTGCTCGGGGAGTCCCTGATCAAGGTATAACAAAGTCCCTGATCGAATAGCACCAGCCCCTTGTCAAAATTATAACAAATTCCCTTATCCATGAGCAGAACAGGCACCTCATCAGGTAAAACAAGTCCCCTGATCGAGTATAACAAAGTTCCCTAATCGAGTATAACAAAGTCCCCTGGTCGAGTACAACAAAGTCCCCTGGTCGAGTACAACAAAGGCCCCTGATAGAGTGTAACAAAGTCCCCTGATCGAGTATAACAAAGCCCCCTAATCGAGTATAACAAAGTCAAATGATCGAGTATAACAAAGTCCCCTGATCGAATATAACAAAGTCCACTGATCGAGTATAACAAAGTCCCATGATCGAGTATAACAAAGTCCAATGATCGAGTATAACAAAGTCCACTGATAGATTATAACAAAGGCCCATGATCGAGAAAAACAAAGGCCTCTGATCGAGTTTAACAAAGGCCACTAATCGAGTATAATAAAGTCCCCTTATCGAGTATAATAAAGTCCCTTGAACGAGTGTAACAAAGGCCCCTCATCGAGTATAACAACGGCCCTAAAGTAATATAACAAAGTCCCATGCCCGAGTATAACAAAGTCCTCTGAACGAGTATAACAAAGTCCCCTGATAGAGTATAACAAAGGCCCCTTATCGAGAAAAACATGGGCCCCTGATCGAGTTAACAAAGGCCCCTGATCGAGTATAACAAACGCCCCTCATCGAGTATAACAAAGACCCCTCATCGAGTATAACAAAGTCCCCTGATCGAGTATAACAAAGTCCCCTAATCGAATTTGCAAAGGACCCTCATGGAGTATAACAAAGTCCCTTGATCGAGTATAACAAAGCCCCTGATCGAGTTTGCAAAAGCCCTTGATCGAGTATAATAAAGTCCCCTGATCGAGTATAACAAAGCCCCCTGATCGAGTATACCAAAGCCCCCTCATCGAGTATCACAAAGGCCCCTCATCGAATATAACAAAGTCCCCTCTTCGAGCATAACAATTTTCCGCTGATTGAGTATAACAAAGTCCCCGAAACGAGTATAACAAAGTCCCCTGATCGAGTATAAGAAAGCCCCCTTGTCGAGTATAACAAAGTCCCTTGGTCGAGTATAACAAATTCCCCTTATCGAGCAGAACAAAGGCACCTCATCGAATAAAACAAAGTCCCCTGATCGAGTATAACAAAGTCCCCAAAACGAGTATAACAAAGTCCCCTGATCGAGTATAAGAAAGCCCCCTTGTCGAGTATAACAAAGTCCCCTGATCGAGTATAACAAAGTCCTCCTGATCGAGAATAACAAAGTTCCCTAATCGAGTATAACAAAGTCCCCTGGTCGAGTACAACAAAGTCCCCTGGTCGAGTACAACAAAGGCCCCTGATCGAGTTTAACAATGGCCCCTTATCGAGTATAACAAAGTCCCTTGAACGAGTATAACAAAGGCCCCTGATCGAGTATAACAACGGCCCCTAAAATATTATAACAAAGTCCCCTGATCGAGTATAACAAAGTTCCCTGTTCGTGTATAACAAAGGCCACTGATCGGGTATAACAAAGTCCCCTGATCGATTATAACAGAGACCCCTGATCGAGTATAACACAGGCTCCTAATCGACTATAACAAAGGCCCCTCATCGATAATAACAAAGAACTTTGATGGAGTATAACAAAGTCCCCTGATCGGGTAAAACAAAGTCCCCTGATCGAGTATAACAAAGTCCCCTGAAGAGTATAACAAAGGCCCCTTATCTAGAAAAACAAAGGCTCCTGATCCAGTTAACAAAGGCCCCTGATCGAGTATAACAAAGTCCCCTGATCGAGTATAAGAAAGCCCCCTCGTCAAGTATAACAAAGTCTCCTGATAGATTATAACAAAGGCCCATGATCGAGAAAAAGAAGGGCCTCTGATCGAGTTTAACAAAGGCCCGTCATCGAGTATAACAACGGCCCTAAAGTAATATAACAAAGTCCCCTGACCGAGTATAAGAAAGTCCCCTGATAGAGAATAACAAAGTCCCCTGTTCGAGTATAACAAAGGCCACTGATCGAGTATAACAATGTCCCCTGATCGAGTATAACAAAATCCCCTGAAGAGTATAACAAAGGCCCCTTATCTAGAAAATCAAAGGCCCCTGATCCAGTTAACAAAGGCCCCTCGTCGAGTATAACAAAGTCCCCTGATCGAGTATAACAAACCCCCTGATCGAGTATACCACAGCCCCCTGATCGAGCATCACAAAGGCCCCTCATCGATTATAATAAAGTCCCCTGATCGAGCATAACAAAGTCCCCTGATTGAGTATATCAAAGTCCCCTTAACGAGTATAACAAATGCCCCTAATCGAGAATAACAAAGTCCTCTGATCGAGTATAACAAAGTCCCCCTGATCGAGAATAACAAAGTCCCCTTATCGAGTATAACAAAGTCCACTGATCGAGTATAACAAATTCCCCTTATCGAGTAGAACAAAGGCACCTCATCGAGTATAACAAAGTCCTCTGGTCGAGTACAACAAAGGCCTCTGATCGAGTGTAACAAAGTCTCCTGATCGAGTATAACAAAGTCCTTGTCGAGTACTATAACAAGTCTGAGGAATTATAACAAGGCCCATGATCGAGAAAAACAAAAGGCCTCCTGATCGGGGAGGTTTAACAAAAGGCCCCATCGAGTATAATAAAGTCCCTTATCGAGTATAATAAAAGTCCCTTGAACAGGTGTAACAAAGGCCCCTCATCGAGGATAACAATGGCCTAAAGTAATATAACAAGGAATCCCATGACCGAGTATAACAAAGTCCCCTGATCGAGAAAAAGACCCCTGATCGACTATAACAGAGGCCCCTAATCGACTATAACAAAGTCCTCTGAACGAGTATAACAAAGTCCCCTGATAGAGTATAACAAAGGCCCCTTATCGAGAAAAACATGGGCCCCTGATCGAGTTAACAAAGGCCCCTGATCGAGTATAACAATCGCCCCTCATCGAGTATAACAAAGGCCCCTCATCGAGTATAAGAAAGTCCCCTGATCGAGTATAACAAAGTCCCCTAATCGAATTTGCAAAGGCCCTTGATCGAGTATCATAAAGTCCCCTGATCGAGTATAACAAAGCCCCCTGATCGAGTATACCAAAGTCCCCTCATCGAGTATCACAAAGGCTCCTCATCGAATATAACAAAGTCCCCTCATCGAGCATAACAAATTTCCCCTGATCGAGTATAACAAAGTCCCCTGAACGAGTATAACAAAGTCCCCTGATCGAGTATAACAAAGCCCCCTTGTCGAGTATAACAAAGTCCCCTGGTCGAGTATAACAAATTCCCCTTATCGAGCAGAACAAAGGCACCTCATCTAGTAAAACAAAGTCCCCTGATCGAGTATAACAAAGTTCCCTAATCGAGTATAACAAAGTCCCCTGGTCGAGTACAACAAAGGCCCCTGATAGAGTGTAACAAAGTCCCCTGATCGAGTATAACAAAGCCCCCTAATCGAGTATAACAAAGTCAAATGATCGAGTATAACAAAGTCCCCTGATCGAATTTAACAAAGTCCTCTGATCGAGTATAACAAAGTCCCATGATCGAGTATAACAAAGTCCAATGATCGAGTATAACAAAGTCCCCTGATCGAGTATAACAAAGTCCCCTGAGAGAATAACAAAGTCCCCTGATCGAGTATAATAAAGTCCCCTGAAGAGTATAACAAAGGCCTCTTATCTAGAAAAACAAAGGCCCCTGATCCAGTTAACAATGGCCCCTGATCGAGTATAACAAAGTCCCCTGATCGAGTATAACAAAGCCCCCAAATCGAGTAAACCACAGCCCCCTAATCGAGTATCACAAAGGCCCCTCATCGAGTATAACAGTCACCTGATCGAGTATAACAGAGGCTCTTAATCGACTATAACAAAGGCCCCACATCGATAATAACAAAGAACCCTCATGGAGTATAACACAGTCCTCTGATCGAGTATAACAAAGTCCCCTGATCGAGTATAACAAAGTCCCATGATCGAGTATAATAAAGTCCACTGAAGAGTATAACAAAGGCCTCTTATCTAGAAAAACAAAGGCCCCTGATCCAGTTAACAATGGCCCCTGATCGAGTATAACAAAGTCCCCTAATCGAGTATAACAAAGCCCCCAAATCGAGTAAACCACAGCCCCCTAATCGAGTATCACAAAGGCCCCTCATCGAGTATAACAAAGTCCCCTGATCGAGCATAACAAAGTCACCTGATTGAGTATAACAAAGTTACCTGAACGAGTATAACAAATGCCCCTAATCGAGTATAACAAAGTCCTCTGATCGAGTATAACAAAGCCCCCCTGATCGAGAATAACATAGTCCACTTATCGAGTATAACAAAGTCCCCTGGTCGAGTACAAAAAAGTCCCCTAGTCGAATGCAACAAAGGCCCCTGATCGAGTGTAACAAAGTCTCCTGATCGAGTATAACAAAGTCCCTAGTCGAGTATAACAAAGTCCCCTGATCGAGTATAACAAAGCCCCCTAATCGAGTATAACAAAGTCAAATGATCGAGTATAACAAAGTTCCCTGATCGAGTATAACAAAGTCCCCTGATAGATTATAACAAAGTCCCCTCATCGAGTATAACAAAGTTCCCTGATCGAGTATAACAAAGTCCCCTGATCGAGTATAACAAAGTCCCCTCATCGAGTATAACAAAGTTCCCTGATCGAGTATAACAAAGTCCCCTGATCGAGTATATAACAAAGTCCCCGATCGAGTATAAGAAAATCCCTGATCGAGAGTATAATAAAAGTCCCCTGATCGAGTAAAACAAAGTCCCCTACGAGTTTTGCAAAGGCCCCTGATCGAGTATAATAAAGTCCCTCATCGAGTATAACAAAGCCCCTGATCGAGTAGGGCCAGCACCCCCACGCACGTGCTGCTCCTCATCGAATATAACAAAGTCCCTCATCGAGCATAACAAATTTCCCTGATCGAGTATAAATAAAGTCCCCTGATCGAGCATAACAAGTCCCCTGATGATTATAACAAAGTCCCCATCGAGTAGGCGTAACAAAGTTCCCCGATCGAGTATGCAACAAAGTCCCCTGATCGAGTATAACAAACCCCCGATCGAGTATACCAAAGTCCTCTATCGAGTATAACAACAAAAGTTCCCTGATCGAGTATAACAAAGTCCCCCGATCGAGTATAACAAAGTCCCCTGATCGAGTATAAGAAAATCCCCTGATCGAGTATATCAAAGTCCCCTGATCGAGTAAAACAAAGTCCCCTGGTCGAGTTTGCAAAGGCCCTTGATCGAGTATAATAAAGTCCCCTGATCGAGTATAACAAAGCCCCCTGATCGAGTATACCAAAGCACCCTCATCGAGTATCACAAAGGCTCCTCATCGAATATAACAAAGTCCCCTCATCGAGCATAACAAATTTCCCCTGATCGAGTATAACAGAGTCCCCTGAACGAGTATAACAAAGTCCCCTGCTCGAGTATAACAAAGCCCCCTTGTCGAGTATAACAAAGTCCCCTGGTCGAGTATAACAAATTCCCCTTATCGAGCAGAACAAAGGCACCTCATCGAATAAAACAAAGTCCCCTGATCGAGTATAACAAAGTTCCTTAATCGAGTATAACAAAGTCCCCTGGTCGAGTACAACAAAGTCCCCTGGTCGAGTACAACAAAGGCCCCTGATCGAGTGTAAACAAGTCTCCTGATCGAGTATAACAAAGTCCCTAGTCGAGTATAACAAAGTCCCCTGATAGATTATAACAAAGGCCCATGATCGAGTATAACAAAGCCCCCTCGTCAAGTATAACAAAGTCCCCTGATAGATTATAACAAAGGCCCATGATCGAGAAAAAAGAAGGGCCTCTGATCGAGTTTAACAAAGGCCCCTCATCGAGTATAAAAAAGTCCCCTGATCGAATAATAATAGAGTCCCTTGAACGAGTATAACAAAGGCCCCTCATCGAGTATAACAACGGCCCTAAAGTAATATAACAAAGTCCCATGACCGAGAATAAGAAAGTCCCCTGAACGAGAATAACAATGTCCCCTGATCGAGTATAACAAAATCCCCTGAAGAGTATAACAAAGGCCCCTTATCTAGAAAAACAAAGGCCCCTGATCCAGTTAACAAAGGCCCCTGGTCGAGTATAACAAAGTCCCCTGATCGAGTATAACAAACCCCCTGATCGAGTATACCACAGCCCCCTGATCGAGCATCACAATGGCCCCTCATCGAGTATAACAAAGTCCTCTGATCGAGCATAACAAAGTCCCCTGATTGAGTATATCAAAGTCCCCTGAACGAGTATAACAAATGCCCCTAATCGAGAATAACAAAGTCCTCAGATCGAGTATAACAAAGTCCACCTGATCGAGAATAACAAAGTCCCCTTATCGAGTATAACAAAGTCCACTTATCGAGTATAACAAATTCCCCTTATCGAGTAGAACAAAGGCACCTCATCGAGTATAACAAAGTCCCCTAGTCGAGTACAACAAAGGCCTCTGATCGAGTGTAACAAAGTCTCCTGATCGACTATAACAAAGTCCCTAGTCGAGTATAACAAGTCCCCTGATCGAGTATAACAAAGCCCCTGATCGAGTATACCCCTCATCGAGTATAACAAAGTCCCCTGATCGAGTATAACAAAGTCCCCTAATCGAATTTGCAAAGGCCCTTGATCGAGTATCATAAAGTCCCCTGATCAAGTATAACAAAGCCCCCTGATCGAGTATACCAAAGCCCCCTCATCGAGTATCACAAAGGCTCCTCATCGAATATAACAAAGTCCCCTCATCGAGCATAACACATTTCCCCTGAACGAGTATAACAAAGTCCCCTGATCGAGTATAACAAAGCCCCTTTGTCGAGTATAACAAAGTCCCCTGGTCGAGTATAACAAATTCCCCTTATCGAGCAGAACAAAGGCACCTCATCGAGTAAAACAAAGTCCCCTGATCGAGTGTAACAAAGTTCCCTAATCGAGTATAACAAAGTCCCCTGGTCGAGTACAACAAAGTCCCCTGGTCGAGTAAAACAAAGGCCCCTGATAGAGTGTAACAAAGTCCCCTGATCGAGTATAACAAAGTCTCTAGTCGAGTATAACAAACTCCTCTGATCGAGTATAACAAAGCCCCCTAATCGAGTATAACAAAGTCAAATGATCGAGTATAACAAAGTCCCCTGATCGAATAAAACAAAGTCCACTGATCGAGTATAACAAAGTCCCATGATCGAGTATAACAAAGTCCAATGATCGAGTATAACAAAGTCCCCTGATAGATTATAACAAAGGCCCATGATCGAGAAAAACAAAGGCCTCTGATCGAGTTTAACAAAGGCCCCTCATCGAGTATAATAAAGTCCCCTTATCGAGTATAATAAAGTCCCTTGAACGAGTGTAACAAAGGCCCTTCATCGCGTATAACAACGGCCCTAAAGTAATATAACAAAGTCCCATGACCGAGTATAACAAAGTCCCCTGATCGAGAACAACAAAGTCCCCTGATCGAGTATAACAGAGGCCCCTAATCGACTATAACAAAGTCCTCTGAACGAGTATAACAAATTCCCCTGATAGAGTATAACAAAGGCCCCTTATCGAGAAAAACATAGGCCCCTGATCGAGTTAACAAAGGCCCCTGATCGAGTATAACAAAAGCCCCTCATCGAGTATAACAAAGGCCCCTCATCGAGTATAACAAAGTCCCCTGATCGAGTATAACAAAGTCCCCTAATCGAATTTGCAAACGCCCTTGATCGAGTATCATAAAGTCCCCTGATCGAGTATAACAAAGCCCCCTAATCGAGTATACTAAAGCCCCCTCATCGAGTATCACAAAGGCTCCTCATCGAATATAACAAAGTCCCCTCATCGAGCATAACAAATTTCCCCTGATCGAGTATAACAAAGTCCCCTGAACGAGTATAACACAGTCCCCTGATCGAGTATAACAAAGCCCCCTTGTCGAGTATAACAAAGTCCCCTGGTCGAGTATAACAAATTCCCCTTATCGAGCAGAACAAAGGCACCTCATCGAGTAAAACAAAGTCCCCTGATCGAGTATAACAAAGTTCCCTAATCGAGTATAACAAAGTCCCCTGGTCGAGTACAACAAAGTCCCCTGGTCGAGTACAACAAAGGCCCCTGATAGAGTGTAACAAAGTCCCCTGATCGAGTATAACAAAGCCCCCTAATCGAGTATAACAAAGTCAAATGATCGAGTATAACAAAGTCCCCTGATCGAATATAACAAAGTCCACTGATCGAGTATAACAAAGTCCCATGATCGAGTATAACAAAGTCCAATGATCGAGTATAACAAAGTCCCCTGATAGATTATAACAAAGGCCCATGATCGAGAAAAACAAAGGCCTCTGATCGAGTTTAACAAAGGCCCCTAATCGAGTATAATAAAGTCCCCTTATCGAGTATAATAAAGTCCCTTGAACGAGTGTAACAAAGGCCCCTCATCGAGTATAACAACGGCCCTAAAGTAATATAACAAAGTCCCATGCCCGAGTATAACAAAGTCCCCTGATCGAGAACAACAAAGTCCCCTGATCGAGTATAACAGAGGCCCCTAATCGACTATAACAAAGTCCTCTGAACGAGTATAACAAAGTCCCCTGGTCGAGTATAACAAATTCCCCTTATCGAGCAGAACAAAGGCACCTCATCGAATAAAACAAAGTCCCCTGATCGAGTATAACAAAGTCCCCTAAACGAGTATAACAAAGTCCCCTGATCGAGTATAAGAAAGCCCCATTGTCGAGTATAACAAAGTCCCCTGATCGAGTATAACAAAGTCCTCCTGATCGAGAATAACAAAGTTCCCTAATCGAGTATAACAAAGTCCCCTGGTCGAGTACAACAAAGTCCCCTGGTCGAGTACAACAAAGGCCCCTGATCGAGTTTAACAATGGCCCCTTATCGAGTATAACAAAGTCCCTTGAACGAGTATAACAAAGGCCCCTGATCGAGTATAACAACGGCCCCTAAAATAGTATAACAAAGTCCCCTGATCGAATATAACAAAGTCCCCTGTTCGTGTATAACAAAGGCCACTGATCGGGTATAACAAAGTCCCCTGATCGATTATAACAGAGACCCCTGATCGAGTATAACACAGGCTCCTAATCGACTATAACAAACGCCCCTCATCGATAATAACAAAGAACTTTGATGGAGTATAACAAAGTCCCCTGATCGAGTAAAACAAAGTCCCCTGATCGAGTATAACAAAGTCCCCTGAAGAGTATAACAAAGGCCCCTTATCTAGAAAAGCAAAGGCTCCTGATCCAGTTAACAAATGCCCCTGATCGAGTATAACAAAGTCCCCTGATCGAGTATAACAAAGCCCCCTCGTCAAGTATAACAAATTTCCCTGATAGATTATCACAAAGGCCCATGATCGAGAAAAAGAAGGGCCTCTGATCGAGTTTAGCAAAGGCCCCTCATCGAGTATAAAAAAGTCCCCTGATCGAGTAATAATAGAGTCCCTTGAACGAGTATAACAAAGGCCCCTCATCGAGTATAACAACGGCCCTAAAGTATTATAACAAAGTCCCATGACCGAGTATAAGAAAGTCCCCTGATCGAGAATAACAAAGTCCTCTGTTCGAGTATAACAAAGGCCACTGATCGAGTATAACAATGTCCCCTGATCGAGTATAACAAAATCCCCTGAAGAGTATAACAAAGGCCCCTTATCTAGAAAAACAAAGGCCCCTGATCCAGTTAACAAAGGCCCCTGGTCGAGTATAACAAAGTCCCCTGATCGAGTATAACAAACCCCCTAATCGAGTATACCACAGCCCCCTGATCGAGCATCACAATGGCCCCTCATCGAGTATAACAAAGTCCCCTGATCGAGCATAACAAAGTCCCCTGATTGAGTATATCAAAGTCCCCTGAACGAGTATAACAAATGCCCCTAATCGAGAATAACAAAGTCCTCTGATCAAGTATAAGAAAGTCCCCCTGATCGAGAATAACAAAGTCCCCTTATCGAGTATAACAAAGTCCACTTATCGAGTATAACAAATTCCCCTTATCGAGTAGAACAAAGGCACCTCATCGAGTATAACAAAGTCCCCTGGTCGAGTACAACAAAGGCCTCTGATCGAGTGTAACAAAGTCTCCTGATCGAGTATAACAAAGTCCCCTCGTCGAGTATAACAAAGTCCCCTGGTCGAGTACAACAAAGGCCACTGATCGAGTGTAACAAAGTCTCCTGATCGAGTATAACAAAGTCCCTTGTCGAGTATAACAAAGTCCCCTGATCGAGTATAACAAAGCCCCCTAATCGAGTATTACAAAGTCAAACGATCGATTATAGCAAAGTTCCCTGATCGAGTATAACAAAATCCCCTGATCGAGTATAACAAAGTCCCCTCGTCGAGTATAACAAAGTCCCCTGATAGATTATAACAAAGGCCCATGATCGAGAAAAACAAAGGCCTCTGATCGAGTTCAACAAAGGCCCCTCATCGAGTATAATAAAGTCGCCTTATCGAGTATAATAAAGTCCCTTGAACGAGTGTAACAAAGGCCCCTCATCGAGTATAACAACGGCCCTAAAGTAATATAACAAAGTCCCATGACCGAGTAGAACAAAGTCCCCTGATCGAGAACAACAAAGTCCCCTGATCGAGTATAACAGAGGCCCCTAATCGACTATAACAAAGTCCTCTGAACGAGTAAAACAAAGTCCCCTGATAGAGTATAACAAAGGCCCTTTATCGAGAAAAACATGGGCCCCTGATCGAGTTAACAAAGGCCCCTGATCGAGTATAACAAACGCCCCTCATCGAGTATAACAAAGGCCCCTCATCGAGTATAACAAAGTCCCCTGATCGAGTATAACAAAGTCCCCTAATCGAATTTGCAAAGGCCCTTGATCGAGTATCATAAAGTCCCCTGATCGAGTATAACAAAGCACCCTGATCGAGTATACCAAAGCCCCCTCATCGAGTATCACAAAGGCTCCTCATCGAATATAACAAAGTCCCCTCATCGAGCATAACATATTTCCCCTGAACGAGTATAACAAAGTCCCCTGATCGAGTATAACAAAGCCCCCTTGTCGAGTATAACAAAGTCCCCTGGTCGAGTATAACAAATTCCCTTTATCGAGCAGAACAAAGGCACCTCATCGAGTAAAACAAAGTTCCCTGATCGAGTATAACAAATTTCCCTAATCGAGTATAACAAAGTCCCCTGGTCGAGTACAACAAAGTCCCCTGGTCGAGTACAACAAAGGCCCCTGATAGAGTGTAACAAAGTCCCCTGATCGAGTATAACAAAGTCTCTAGTCGAGTATAACAAAGTCCTCTGGTCGAGTA
This sequence comes from Homarus americanus, assembly GCF_018991925.1. Taxonomy (NCBI): domain Eukaryota; kingdom Metazoa; phylum Arthropoda; class Malacostraca; order Decapoda; family Nephropidae; genus Homarus; species Homarus americanus. Next base: position 25,019 of record NW_024723117.1, on the reverse strand, counting down.
TAACAAAGCCCCCTAATCGAGTATAACAAAGTCAAATGATCGAGTATAACAAAGTCCCCTGATCGAATATAACAAAGTCCACTGATCGAGTATAGCAAAGTCCCATTATCGAGTATAACAAAGTCCAATGATCGAGTATAACAAAGTCCCCTGATAGATTATAACAAAGGCCCATGATCGAGAAAAACAAAGGCCTCTGATCGAGTTTAACAAAGGCCCCTCATCGAGTATAATTAAGTCCCCTTATCGAGTATAATAAAGTCCCTTGAACGAGTGTAACAAAGGCCTCGCATCGAGTATAACAACGGCCCTAAAGTAATATAACAAAGTCCCATGACCGAGTATAAGAAAGTCCCCTGATCGAGAACAACAAAGTCCCCTAATCGAGTATAACAGAGGCCCCTAATCGACTATAACAAAGTCCTCTGAACGAGTATAACAAAGTCCCCTGATAGAGTATAACAAAGGCCCCTTATCGAGAAAAACATGGGCCCCTGATCGAGTTAACAAACGCCCCTCATCGAGTATAACAAACGCCCCTCATCGAGTATAACAAACGCCCCTCATCGAGTATAACAAAGTCCCCTGATCGAGTATAACAAAGTCCCCTAATCGAATTTCCAAAGGCCCTTGATCGAGTATCATAAAGTCCCCTGATCGAGTATAACAAAGCCCCCTGATCGAGTATACCAAAGCCCCCTCATCGAGTATCACAAAGGCTCCTCATCGAATATAACAAAGTTCCCTCATCGAGCATAACAAATTTCCCCTGTTCGAGTATAACAAAGTTCCCTAAACGAGTATAACAAAGTCCCCTGATAGAGTATAACAAAGGCCCCTTATCGAGAAAAACATGGGCCCCTGATCGAGTTAACAAAGGCCCCTGATCGAGTACAACAAAGTCCCCTGGTCGAGTACAACAAAGGCCCCTGATCGAGTTTAACAATGGCCCCTTATCGAGTATAACAAAGTCCCTTGAACGAGTATAACAAAGGCCCCTGAGCGAGTATAACAACGGCCCCTAAAATAGTATAAAAAAGTTACCTGATCGAGTATAACAAAGTCCCCTGTTCGTGTATAACAAAGGCCATTGATCGGGTATAACAAAGTCCCCTGATCGATTATAACAGAGACCCCTGATCGAGTATAACACAGGCTCCTAATCGACTATAACAAAGGCCCCTCATCGATAATAACAAAGAACTTTGATGGAGTATAACAAAGTCCCCTGATCGAGTAAAACAAAGTCCCCTGATCGAGTATAACAAAGTCCCCTGAAGAGTATAACAAAGGCCCTTATCTAGAAAAGCAAAGGCTCCTGATCCAGTTAACAAAGGCCCCTGATCGAGTATAACAAAGTCCCCTGATCGAGTATAACAAAGCCCCCTCGTCAAGTATAACAAAGTCCCCTGATAGATTATAACAAAGGCCCATGATCGAGAAAAAGAAGGGCCTCTGATCGAGTTTAACAAAGGCCCCTCATCGAGTATAAAAAAGTCCCCTGATCGAGTAATAATAGAGTCCCTTGAACGAGTATAACAAAGGCCCCTCATCGAGTATAACAACGGCCCTAAAGTAATATAACAAAGTCCCATGACCGAGTATAAGAAAGTCCCCTGATCGAGAATAACAAAGTCCCCTGTTCGAGTATAACAAAGGCCACTGATCGAGTATAACAATGTCCCCTGATCGAGTATAACAAAATCCCCTGAAGAGTATAACAAAGGCCCCTTATCTAGAAAAACAAAGGCCCCTGATCCAGTTAACAAAGGCCCCTGGTCGAGTATAACAAAGTCCCCTGATCGAGTATAACAAACCCCCTGATCGAGTATACCACAGCCCCCTGATCGAGCATCACAATGGCCCCTCATCGAGTATAACAAAGTCCCCTGATCGAGCATAACAAAGTCCCCTGATTGAGTATATCAAAGTCCCCTGAACGAGTATAACAAATGCCCCTAATCGAGAATAACAAAGTCCTCTGATCGAGTATAACAAAGTCCCCCTGATCGAAAATAACAAAGTCCCCTTATCGAGTATAACAAAGTCCACTTATCGAGTATAACAAATTCCCCTTATCGAGTAGAACAAAGGCACCTCATCGAGTATAACAAAGTCCCCTGGTCGAGTACAACAAAGGCCTCTGATCGAGTGTAACAAAGTCTCCTGATCGAGTATAACAAAGTCCCTTGAACGAGTATAACAAAGGCCCCTGATCGAGTATAACAACGGCCCCTAAAATAGTATAACAAAGTCCACTGATCGAGAATAACAAAGTCCCCTGTTCGAGTATAACAAAGGCCACTGATCGAGTATAACAAAGAACCGTCATGGAGTATAACAATGTCCCCTAATCGAGTATAACAAATTCCCCTCATCGAGTATAACACAGTCCCCAGATCGAGTATAACAAAGTCCCCCTGATCGAGAATAACAAAGTCCCCTTATCGAGTATAACAATGTCCCCTGATTGAGAATAACAAAGTCCCCTGAACGAGTATAACAAATGCCCCTAATCGAGTATAACAAAGTTCCCTGATCGAGTATAACAAAGTACCCCTGATCGAGAATACCAAAGTACCCTGATCGAGTATAACAAAGTCCCCTCATCGAGTAAAACAAATCCCCTGATAGATTATAACAAAGTCCCTTCATCGAGAAAAAAAAAGGCCCCTGATCGAGTATAACAAAGTTCCTTGAACGAGTATAACAAAGGCCCCTGATCGAGTATTAGAACGGCCCCTAAAATAGTATAACAAAGTCCCCTCATCGAGTATAACAAAGTCCCCTGTTCGAGCCTAACAAAGGCCACTAATCGAGTAAAACAAAGTCCCCTGATCGAGTATAACAAAGGACCCTGAACGAGTTTAACTAAGGCCCCTTATCGAGTAAATAGTCCCCTGGGACGAGTATAACAAAGCCCCCTGATCGAGTATAACAATGCCCCTTGATTGAGTATAACAAAGCCCCCTTTTCGATTATAAGAAAGTCCCCTGATCGAGTATAACAAACGCCCCTGATCGAGTGTAACAAAGTCCCCTGATCGAGTATAACAAAGTCCCTAGTCGAGTATAACAAAGTCCCCTGATCGAGTATAATACAGCCCCCTAATCGAGTGTAACAAAGTCCCATGATCGATTAAAGAAAGGCCCGTAATCGAGGTTAACAAAGGCCCCTGGTCGAGTATAACAAAGTCCCCTGACCGAGTCTAACAAAGTCCCCAGATAGAGTATAACAAGGTCCCGTGATCGTGTATAACAAAGCCCCCTGATCGAGTATAACAAAGCCCCCTGATCGAGTATAACAAAGGCCCCTGATCGAGTATAACAAAGTCCCCTGATCGAGTATAAAAAGTCCCCCTCATCGAGTATAACAAAGCCCCTGATCGAGTATAACAAAGGCCCCTAATCGAGTATAACAAAGTCCTCTCATCGAGTATAAAAAGTCCACCTCATCGAGAATAAACAAAGTCCCCCTCATCGAGTATAAGAAAGGCCCCTCATCGAATATAACAATGTCCCCTGATCGAGTATAACAAAGTCCCCTAATCGAGTATAAAAAAGGCCCCTCATGGAGTATAACAAAGGCCCCTTAACGAGTATAACAAAGGCCCCTTAACGAGTATAACAAAGTCCCAAGATCGAGTATAACAAAGTCCCCTGATCGAGTATAACAAAGCCCCCTAATCGAGTATAACAAAGCCCAATGATCGAGTATAACAAAGTCCCCTGATCGATTATAACAAAGTCCACTGATCGAGTAAAACAAAGTCCCCTGATAGATTATAACAAAGGCCCCTCATCGAAAAAAAAGTCCCCTGGTCGAGTATAACAAAGTTCCTTGAACGAGTATAACAAAGGCCCCTGATCGAGTATAACAACGGCCCCTAAAATAGTATAACAAAGTCCCCTGATCGAGTATAACAAAGTCCCCTGTTCGAGCATAACAAACGCCACTGATCGAATAAAACAAAGTCCCCTCATCGAGTATAACAAAGGCCCCTCATCGGGTATAACAAAATTACCCTGATAGATTATAACAAAGGCCTTTCATCGAGAAAAAAAGGCCCCTGATCGAGTTTAACAAAGGCCCCTTATCGAGTATAACAAAGTCCCATGATCAAGTATAACAAAGTCCCTTGAACGAGTATAACAAAGGCCCCTGATCTAATATAACAACAGCCCCTAAAATAGTATAACAAAGTCCCCTGATCGAGAATAACAAAGTCCCCTGTTCGAGTATAACAAAGGCCACTGATCGAGTATAACAAAGTCCCCTGATACAGTATAACAGAGTCCCCTCATCGAGTATAACATAGGCTCCTAACCGACGATAACAAAGGCCCCTGATCAAGTATAACAAAGTCCCTTGAACGAGTATAACAAAGGCCCCTGATCGAATATAACAACGGCCCCTAAAATAGTATAACAAAGTCCCCTCATCGAGAATAACAATGTCCCCTGATCGAGTATAACAAAGCCCCCTCATCGAGTATACCACAGCCTCCTGATCGAGTATCACAAAGGCCCCTCATCGAGCATAACAAAGTCCTCTGATTCAGTATAACAAAGTCCCCTGAACGAGTATAACAAATGACACTAATCGAGTATAACGAAGTCCTCTAATCGAGAATAACAAAGTCCCCCTGATCGAGAATAACTAAGTCCCCTTATCGAGCATAACAAAGGCCCCTCATCGAGTTTCACAAATGTCTCTCATCGAGTATAACAAAGTCCCCTGATCGAGAATAACAAAGTCCCCTGTTCGAGTATAACAAAGGCCACTGATCGAGTATAACAAAGTCCCCTGATAGAGTATAAAAGAGTCCCCTCATCGAGTATAACAGAGGCTCCTAATCGACTATAACAAAGGCCCCTCATCGATAATAACAAAGAACCCTCATGGAGTATAACAAAGTCCCCTAATCGAGTATAACAAAGTCCCCTGATCGAGTATAACAAAGTCCCCTGATCGAGTATAACAAAGTCCCCCTGATCGAGAATAACAAAGTCCCCTTATCGAGTATAACAATGTCCCCTGATTGAGTATAACAAAGTCCCCTGAACGAGTATAACAAATGCCCCTAATCGAGTATAACAAAGTCCTCTGATCGAGTATAACAAAGTACCCCAGATCGAGAATAACAAAGTACCCTGATCGAGTATAACAAAGTCCCCTCATCGAGTAAAACAAATCCCCTGATAGATTATAACAAAGTCCCTTCATCAAGGAAAAAAGGCCCCTGATCGAGTATAACAAAGTTCCTTGAACGAGTATAACAAAGGCCCCTGATCGAGTATCAGAACGGCCCCTAAAATAGTATAAGAAAGTCCCCTGATCGAGTATAACAAAGTCCCCTGTTCGAGCATAACAAAGGCCACCGATCGAGTAAAACAAAGTCCCCTGATCGAGTATAACAAAGGCCCCTGAACGAATTTAACTAAGGCCCATTATCGAGTAAATAGTCCCCTGGGTCGAGTATAACAAAGCCCCCTGATCGAGTATAACAATGCCCCTTGATCGAGTATAACAAAGCCCCCTTTTCGATTATAAGAAAGTCCCCTGATCGAGTATAACAAACGCCCCTGATCGAGTGTAACAAAGTCCCCTGAGCGAGTATAACAAAGTCCCTAGTCGAGTATGACAAAGTCCCCTGATCGAGTATAATACAGCCCCCTAATCGAGTGTAACAAAGTCCCATGATCGATTAAAGAAAGGCCCGTAATCGAGTTTTACAAAGGCCCCTGGTCGAGTATAACAAAGTCCCCTGATCGAGTCTAACAAAGTCCCCTGATCGAGTATAACAAGGTCCCGTGATCGTGTATAACAAAGCCCCCTGATCGAGTATAACAAAGCCCCCTGATCGAGTATAACAAAGTCCCGTGATCGAGTATAACAAAGTCCCAAGATCGAGTATAACAAAGTCCCCTGATCGAGTATAACAAAGGCCCCTAATCGAGTATAACAAAGTCCTCTCATCGAGTATAACAAAGTCCCCCTCATAGAGAATAAAAAAGTCCCCCTCATCGAGTAGTATAAGAAAGGCCCCTCATCGAATATAACAATGACCCCTGATCGAGTATAACAAAGTCCAATGATCGAGTATAACAAAGTCCCCTGATCGAGTATGACAAAGTTCCCTGATCGAATATATCAAAGTCCCCTTGTCGAGTATAACAAAGTTCCCTGATCGAGTATGACAAAGTCCCCTGATCGAGTATTACAAAGTCCCCTGGTCAAGTATAACAAAGTACCCTGATCGAGTATGACAACCTCCCCTGGTCGAGTAAAACAAAGTACCCTGTTCGAGTATAACAAAGTCCCCTGATCGAGTATAACAAAGTCCCCTGATCTAGTATAACAAAGTCCCCCTCATCGAGAATGTGATCGTCCGCTTATCGAGTATAACAATATTCCCTGATCGAGTATAACAAAGCCCCCTCATCGAGTATACCACAGCCCCCTGATCGAGTATCACCAAGTCCCCTCATCGAGTATAACAAAGTCCCCTGATCGAACATAACGAAGTCCCCTGATTCAGTATAACAAAGTCCCTAGTCGAGTATAACAAAGTCCCTTGATCGAGTATAACAAAGCCTCCTAATCGAGTGCAACAAAGTCCCCTGATCGAGTATAACAAAGTCCCTGATCGAGTATAACAAGGTCCCCTGATCGTGTATGGCACAAAAATGCTTCCTTGCCTGAACGCGTCTTTCTGTGGCTGTCGGGAGAACACACTGAGGGCCCTCCTGGTGTGTCAGCCTCCGGGCAAGTTTATCATCATCGTCCCTCTCATATCACCCAGCGACCCTAAAACTCCTCAGGTCACCCCGAAGGGAAGGTCGTGTGAGACAAGGGATCATTTTGTTGAGGTAGTTGTCTCAGCAGTCCTCGTGTCAAGAAGTGCGCTCCTCTCTTGGTTTGAGAGAGGAGAGGGTGTGAGGGAAGGAGGGAAGGTGTGGCTGTGTGTATAAATAACACCAAAATAGCTTTGCTAGTGAAGGACATAACTAGATGTTAAGTGGACAGTTTCTAGTACAATTTAAGGATAATGAAGAGGAAAGAAACACACATTATTATGAAGGTCCTGAAGGTGTTAGGTGCTTAGCTTAAAGTACTGGAGTCTGAAGTACATAGCTAGTAATTAAGGAGAAAATTACACAGATGATTTTTAAGTTAAGGCAGGTATGAGCATTCACTTTAGGTGCTGGAAAGGCTAGCAATACTCTGAAGACCAATGCGCAGTGGGTCAACGGGTTCATCACCGCCAACTCCTACCAACTACCGTAAAACTTTGGTGGGAAATTCAAGGCGTATATATCCACTCCTCGTTCCTAAAATAAATTAACGTTTGGAAATAAATTTTAACCTCTTTTGAGCGTGAATTGAGTAAAGGAAGAAAACACTTAATAATGAGAAGTCAATAAAGTGTCTGACAAGGAAGATGAAAAAAAAAATACGTTGTGGTCTGAGGTCCAGGTTGTATGTATAGTGAATGTGAGTATACACAGACTCGCATGTATACACAGCTTTAAGAAACGTGTGTGTGTGGATGGTGTTGTGTGTACTGTGGTTATAAGACCATAGTGACTATCTGCTACGTGGTTGGTAGTAAGTACTGGACTGCATCGAGTTGGACAGAGATGGAGACCAAGTTAATCAGTGAGTGACGTAGGTACCAACTGTTGTCGTGGGTATGTTGTGATCACGTAGTTATACCTATATATGTTCTCTGTGACGTAGTTAATCGTGGCATTTGGTCGAGGTGCGCAATTCCAGAGGTCATGTATGTCCTTATGAAAAGTGCATAAACACACATGGGTATACATAGGGCTCTGTGTGTGTGTGTGTGTGTGTGTGTGTGTGTGTGTGTGTGTGTGTGTGTGCGCGCGTGTGTGTTTCACCAATAGCAGTAGCTACATTGATAAAAACTAGTCAGGCGTAAAGGTTCTGAAAAAGGTCTGTCAAAAACTAACGAAATATCTTAAACATTTCTCCCATTTCGAGAAATTTCCTGACTGCATCGAAAAAATCTCTCTCTCTCTCTCTCTAGTAAGATTGAAGAAGCTGCATCTTTTATGAGGGATGACCGTAAATGAAGCTTCGATCTGGAGAAGCCAGATTACCCACCTTAAAAGTGAAGCTCTCTAGTGGGAAGAAAAAAATATATATTCCCGATGCTGGCTAAGTAATCAAGGATTTTTTGAAGAGGTATTTTTTTTTCTCGCTTGAAATTGTTGAATAGATAACAAAAATGTTTTAAGGAGGGAGTAAATTATTTCCAGGTTAGTTTCGTAAAGAGAATATGCTTATTAAACACGCACAGAAAAACAATAAAAGCGCGCACGCACACACACACACACACACACACGTCTAAATCCTCCGAGAGTATAAACAATTCCTTCAACACCGACATAGAAGAAATATTACTTCTCCTGGCGAGACTTATATTAATATCCAACTCCGCTAGAGAGACACAAACACCGGGGCACATCTCACACTACCTTCCGAGTGAGTCTACAAAAGGAAACAGACGTGTCCTTTTTTTTCCACCACTTTTTATGGAAAGTTTTCACCCTCGTCAAACTTAATGGCCGAGGTAGGAGAAAGTATGCAGCCTCAGGGCCTCTAAAATTAAAATTCCCTCCTCAAACTTGTTCTCCCACTTTACCAGGTTCTCCTCCTTCCCTTGGCTGGTGTCGCAGGAGTCCAACATAGATTATTCATTCAATGATTCTTGGACACGGTTCAATGATAGAGTGAGAGACAAGTTTCCTCACAACTCCGATATTTGTTTTCTCACTTATTTGTTGTTCTTAAGAAAGGAGGGGTGGGGGAAGGAGGGGTGGGGGAAGGAGAGGTGGGGTAGGGTGGGTGGGGGAAGGGAGAGGTGGGGGGGTAGAAGGAGGGCTGGGAGGAAGGAGGGGGGTGGAAGGAGGGGTGGTGGAAGGAGTGGGAGGGTCAGGGAAGGAGAGGTGGGGAAAGAGGGCCGGGGTTAGGAGGCGGGGAAGGAGAGGTGGGGGGGTAGAGGGCCGGCCGAGAAGGAGGGGCGGTGGAAGGAGGGGTGGTGGAAGGAGGGAGGTGGGGGAAAGAGGGCCGGAGGTTAGGAGGGGTGGGAGAGGGTAGAGGCGTGGTGGTGGGGGAGGGTAGGGGTGTGGTGGTGGGGAAGGGTAGGGGACGTAGTGGTGAAGGACTGGAGGGAAAAAGAGGAAGTTAGGGATTTTGAATCTTGTGAACTTCAAATTGGATTCGGAAGAAGAAAAGATTCACCAGTGTTTTATTCTGCGTGGTCTTGTCTCAGAGTCTTTACACCTTTATGAAACTTACTTTAATAACTCTTATATTGGCTGTTGACGAGATACTCTGCCTTGCACACACACACACACACACACACACACACACAGACACCACACACACACACACACACAGACACACCCACACACACACACACACACACACACAGACACCCACACACACACACACACAGACACACCCACACACACACACAGACACACACACACACACACACACACACACACACACACACACAGACACACCCACACACACAGACACACCCACACACACACAGACACACCCACACACACACACACACACACACAGACATCCACACACACACACACACACACACACACGCACGCACGCACACACACACACACACACACACACACCCCATTTCTCATCGACAATTTGTTCTTCCTTCAATGTGATGTCTAGGCAGAGAAAGTATCTTGCCGTAGCGATATTTTAGGCGACGTTATATCTTTCCTCGATTGCTGTTTGAAAAGATTTTCCATTCCATAACTCTGGAACAGCGTAAGATGAGCTTTTAAGTTCGATCCCTTATAAAAGACCAGACCATTTCTTTCCTAGAGGATTCGATCATTTATTACAAGTGATAAGACTTCCTTCTTTATATCTGCCTCAACAACCATGGAAACTACGTCTATTTTCTTTTGTTTTTTATATGTGTACAATATATTCTTCCTTTCTGAGTGTGTGTGTGTGTGTGTGTGTGTGTGTGTGTGTGTGTGTGTGTGTGTGTGAGTTTGTGTTTGTGTGTGTGTTCGTCTTTGCCAGAATTATGGTGACAAGGAATTAAAACAAATAATATATTTCACAGGTTATGGTCAGGTGTTCCTTAACATATACCGCAGCGAAGCGAAACGACTATGTCACATACTCCAGTGATCAAAAGTTTCCCATGACCATTAAATTACACTGGCGAGACAGACCAACGTACTATAGGGACCAGTGTTTGAAAATACTCACAGAAAGTCTATCCTAACCTAACCTAACCTAACCTAACCTACAAATATAAAGAAAAATCAAGTGATATGTTTACCCAGACCAAAATTCCCCTTGGAGGAGAAAGCCCAATATCGTTTTACAGTGCAGTGGTGGAGGTCTCTAATAAAAGATGCATCACCTCACCTTTCTCCTCCTCTTCTGAAGACTTCAAAACTTTCCCTCACTGAGACGGGAAGATACTTGCCCCTTTGTCCTGTGAGAACCCTATGTACTCTCCTCCAGAACTCTTTCAACTGGACAAGATTACAGTACCCTATCAAGAAAACCTTAATATCTTTTTTTTTCTAATGAACTGTATATAAAGTGTGCCTTCCATCCTGTGTATTCTTGCTACACTGACTCTTACACTTTGTCCCCTATCACAGGTATGTGTAGTTCTTCAACAGCTTAGGAGGTGTAAGGTATACGTGATGGTGGAACGGCTTCTGTCTTAAGGCTGGCTGGTTTGTTCCTGAGTCACCTCTCGTCCACCCAATGGTATTCATCGCATTTCCTCAGTTCTGTCTCCTAGGGATTCACTTCATTATAAGAGAACGGAAGACGTAAGGCAAGGCACCCCATTATGACACCGTCACCACATGAATAACATCGCCCCTGTTCTTTGTACTTAATCTCAGCTTAATCTGGTATTCATGAATAAACTTTCGGAGGAATCACGACTCCGAATACAAAGGAGTCAGCGTATACCGCCCTCCCTCCCTCCCTCACGCTGTAGACGTACGGGCGTGGGATAAGCTGGTGTGAACAAAATATGTTTTGAGAGTTTTCGGAATTCTTAAGCCGGAGGTGTGTCGAGGGAATTTTTGTATTATTTTTATTCTTTCTTGTAGACCGGGAAGTACCGTCTTAGGAAACCTTGTCGTTGTACTCTGCCTCGGCTGGGCCAGACTGGAGAGAGAATTCCTCCCAAATGAAGAAAATAGGACAAAGATCATACATATAAAAGCCTAGGAAGTGACGACAGATGGACGAGTAGAGGCGATGTGTGGAGCCCAAGACAGGAGATGACTTGGTGGGGGGGGGATGAGATGACCTAAATTTCTTCGGCAATGGGGGGAGGGGGGTGGGGGGTGGGGGTGTCACTGTATGGGAAGTGTCGGACTTATTCATACAGACGGATGGACTATTTCATATATGTGTGTGTGTGTGTGTGCTCGTGTACGTGCGTGTTGTGTATGTATGCCATCCTGCACGCGTGTCTGCGAGTCTGTCGGAGTAGGAAGTGCTTGTACCTTGTTGTGCCACTCACCACTAAGGTTGGAGGTTAGGTTAGGTTAGGTTAGATTAGGTTACAGTGTTTGTCTTTGTCTTTCTTTGTTTCCTTCTTGCCGAGTGTCAAAGAAAATACAGTGTTACTTCATTATATCTCTTTTGATAAATTATTATTTATTATTACTTACTACTTATTTGCCTATTGTTACTTTAGTGTCAGTTCGGGTAAATTCACCACACACACACACACACACACACACACACACACACACACACATTGGTTAATCGATTATGTTCTTCGAAATGTTTGTCTGTATAATTATGGAGTCTCATTTCGAAGCATTTGGAGGGTTCACTTCAGACGTCAAATTTACTAATTTGGTTTTATATCGTAAATCGAGGCCAACTTGTTGTAATATCTCCAAGAACTGAGGAATAAACTGAAAATTTTCGTAATATTCATTCTTTTAACAATGCATTGGCTATTAAATGAAGAGTATTCCCTTGCTGAGTTGATGTTTTGCTGTTCAGAACAAAAAAAGATTACTTAGGTGTCGGTGAAGCACTAGAATATAATTATATATCAGTATTATATCTAAAAAAAATGTAGAATTAGGCCCAGCAATAAAAAGAAGAGATTACCTTTGTGTTAAAAATACCCGGAGGCTCTAAATTAATGTTTACAAATACGAGAAACTGGTTTGAGCATTTGTCAGTAAGCTCAGCAGTGAACAGGATAGGTAGTAAGTCCTCACTGTTCTTCTTGACCAAGTAGTGTATTACAAAAACCGAGGGTGTTGTAGTGAGCTGAGCGGGAACTGTGGTGGCGTGAATGTAGTTGCAAGCTGTAGATGTATCCCAGTTTGGACTTTGTTTACTGAGTGAAAAGTAAAATTAGATCTCATAATATATTAAGAGCAACCCTGACACTGTATGCTAAACCTCTGTAAGTACACGATGAGGCACACCATACGCGGGGCTGGACACGCATACCATCACTTCGTAGTTGCAAAGGTTAGTTACTCCTTCACAGCTGGGTAGACTGTGAGTGCCCCCGCCCCCTCAGTACAAAGTAGCAACCCTAACGACAGAAGGCGAGCGCAATATCCACCCGGTCACCGCACCCCATGCTTACAGAGTAGAACATTACATTATTTAACGCAGTACTCAGTCCAGTATATATGTGGTTCACGAAGACACGGTAACCTCGACCGTATGAAGTGTGTGAGGCAGGGAACAAGGACTGAACGTCGTCATCTGCTATTTGGTGTATTAGTCTTTGTCCCATCTAGAGAGTACAATGTTAAGACGGACGGCCCCGGCTCCAGGAAGAGGGTTAATAACATTTATCACACCAGGTTGTGCGGTATTATGTCTGCAATGAGCCAGACACGACACAAGGTATGAATTTGGCCGTCAGAAGTTGATGTGTTCCTTGAGGGAGCGAATCATACAAGTGACTGACCCAATATTCAGACCAAGCGCGTACATTAAAGGTAACGCCCTCAGTACGGTAATGCAGTGGACCGGCTAACAGAGAACAAGGTATAAATTAAGTTGTCAGAGGGAGTAGGAGTGTGATGTTGGGGAAGAGGGGGGGGGTGGCTGGCGGACACCACACTAGCACCACACCAACATCACACCAACACCACACCAACACCATCATACCAAACCAAGGACGGCGGGGAAGGGACGAGAGGAACCAATATCACCGCCATTGTTTTACACGCTCAGTATACTTGTGACACACCTGACCAGGTAAGAAAGCTTCAGGAAACTAGTTATACCGAAACTGGTCTCCTTGCAATATGTGTGTGAAAATATTATTGGTGTAGTTTATTGGGTCAGTTCGTTTAATGGTGCGCAGATATTATTGGTGTAGTTATTAGGTCAGTTCGTTTAATGGTGCGCTCTCTGGTTGTAAACAGCTTGTGTGGCGGCAGGTTTTAATAGCGGTGTTTGCCAGCGAGGTGAAATAAAAGTTACTGTTACAACATGATAAATGAACTCGACTGTATAATAGTGAGCCAACGGTGAAATGTGGTATTATTGTTATAGAAATGTAATATACACAAACGTACACACACGCGCATACACACACGCGCACACACACACAGCCACTACAGAGAACATTCCCAATAAGCATACACACTCTACCTCTCAGTTCTGTGTGCGTTGTACGGAAAACAAACCACCAAACAGACAACACATAAATGACTACGTTATTGCCTCCTGTGGAAGATAATGACCCCAGAGGCCACACTGTCGAGGTCCACAACCCCGCTATCATGACCCCGTGACCTTTGACCCCCCCCAAGAGTAATAATGTAGATGATTAAATTACAAATGAAAACCATATGATGATGACTCGTTTACTTAATCTGTATCACCTGTTGATTAGTCATCCTAGCTTATTTCACCTGATGATAAAACACCTTAACGTTACCTGAGGAGGTTAGGTTAGGTTAGATTAGATTGTTTAATTTTAAGGTGATATAAGCTTGGGGCTAATCTTTAGGTTACCTGTCATACTACATCACCAAGCAGACACACACACAGACAGACAGACAGACATCCAACCATGCAAACCGTCTCGGAAGATCAATTTCCTTGCCAAGTCCGGCCTCTCGTTCACGTGAGTGAGAAAAGGAAAGATCACAAAGGAACTAAGTGCCGAATATTGATTATCATTACACTGGGCGTCCGAGTGTGTGTGTGTGTATGTGTGTGTGTGTGTGTGTGTGTGTGTGTGTGTGTGTGCGTGTGTGTTTGTGTGTGTGTCACCAAAACTACTCTCACGACAAAGCATTTATCTCTTCTCCATTTAATGCCACAAGAACAATACAAAAGGTGTGTCTCTTAGTATCATGATGGGATTGATTTTTATTCCAAATTTATACGCGTCAGGATATTAATTCATTTATATCGTCTATTTTAATGTCAAGAAGATAATAATGTTCATGTCTGTTGCTACTGTTCTTGTTCTCGTGGTCAGAAGTTAAAAGTGGTGAATATGTAGCATTGGTTGGTGTCGTTTATATGAGGGAGCATATAAAAGGGAGTATATTGAAGGGAGCATATTGAAGGGAGAATGTGTTTACTGGGTTGTGAGGGAGGGAGGGAGGAAGGGTGAAGGATGGCGAGAGTCAGATGGAGATAATGACAGACAGGACGTAGAGTTGGAGGTAGGTGGCGAGAGAGAGAGAGGGGGGGGGTGTTGGGGTGAGAATCAGGAGGTAGTGGCAGGGTGAGGTGGTAGGTAGTGGCAGCTGGTTGAGAGACTCCACCTGTCCCCCGCGGCACACCAGCTGTCCCTCACCGTCACCACCTCACTCAATATCATAACAAACAACACCAAATTAGGAAAACCATTAAGGATGGCCTAACAGGAGACTATGTATATGTGTGCATTAGAAGGATTTTTTTTTCATCCTCACATGGGCATTTTTTTCGTTTTTTGTTTTTTTTGATTAGACGCATTTTTTATGGGTTAATGGTCAGTGAGATGTGAAGTGAACTAGTCTGCTCTCTTGACTTACCTCTAAGTGATCTAAATTATACGTATATAAAGAAACATCAATCTATTATGAAAGGGCCAGGTAAATAAAGATCGTTTCCTGTGAGTGTGTGTGTGTGTGTGTGTGTGTGTGTGTGTGTGTGCTAGTACTCTGACGTGTTCACTTAATAACTTGTCCCTCAACAACGTCGATAAACAAGGGAGTAAATTTGTAGTTTATTTATAACTTGGTAGTGTACCCTCCTCCCCATGGCACTGATCGTCACAAAAGTTTTAGGTACACTTGTGGAAACACCGATACACACACTCACATAAACAGACACACACACTCACATAAATAGACACACACACACACACACTCACATAAACAGACACACACACTCACATAAACATACAGACACACACACACACACAAAGACTGAATGCACCTAGTAATATCAAAACCCTCTTGTCATCCACCTACACTCCCTGAGATAAGAAGAGATAAAAGACAGACACACAAACGGAGATCCAACCACAAAAAAATTAACTCCTTGGATACAAAAAGGTTGGATAGCTCTTTCTTCCTCCACAGCCTTCCACAAAGACGAGAGAAGAAGGCAAAGGGAGTGTGGACCGTTTCTTCCAAGTCACAGAATACTTGAAACTTCCTCAGAGGGGCATGGTGGTGTTCTCGAGAGCTGAGGGCCTGGAGGGAAGGACTCTTACAGATGGTCAAAATAACCGCGAGTGGACCACCGTGTCTCATGCTTGGTCATGTGAGGGAAGTGAGCATCCTACAGATTGAGTCACGAACTATATCTTTTCTTCTGAGGCACCAAGTTGAGTGTCATGGTAGGATGGAGTATTTTAGAACATCATCAAGATATTCTAGTGTGGCGTCTGAGATCCATCTTGGCCACTCTTTAAACAACAAATCGCGCATAGAAGCACCGAAATGAGGATAACATTACACAAACACCTGAGAGTTGAAAGAGTGATACCTAAAGGGGGAGGGAAGAGTCTCCCAAAGGGCCACACCACAACCCACGGGAGGACCACTGTAATCTTTGGCCACAACAGGAACAAAGAACTATTCAACAACACCTCAAACGTAGACTGCTTTGACCTTCATTTTCTTTTGGTTTTGTATTGTCTGGTTGAAAACTCTAAGTCTACCTTCAGGATAAAACACACACACACACACACACACACAGACCACCATCATGCTTCATCTTTATGACCAGTTAAACCAAGCACCTTCTTCAGAGGCACCAAGGATGCATCACACAAGCTCTTAAGGTATGTCGGGATACTTGAAGGGGGTCTCTAAGGCCTGTCGGGATACTTGAAGGGGGGGGGGAAGATCTGTCGGGATACTTGAAAGGGAGTCTCTAACATATATCTTCACCACATCACAAAAAGATTCAATATCAAATCTAGCCAAGAATAAAGAGACGTTGCTTGGTGTCGTGTACTTAATGGGTGCTGGCTATTCCGCTGGGAGAACGTCTTTACACGCAGTCTGCAGTTAATTGCATGATTTTTTTCTCTTCCCTCCTGGTCTAAGTGGTCTCAGTTCTTGCGTGTGTTTAATTATTTGCTTGTGGGTTTACATGTAGTCCATTGCAGCGTTTCCTCCAGGGTATATTTATTTCCTACGCTTTTTAGTGTACATTAAATTAGCCTTGTCTTCATCCTAGAGTCTATTATTCAGGTAAGTAATAATGTAATCACTGAGTCAGGTGTATAGTTGTGCATTAGTGTATTTTCCATTACAGGTGTTTTAGTGTATGTTTAATTGCCTACACCTACTTAATGACCTCCCCCTCCCCTTTCCAGTGTATATTTGATTACCTTCGTTCATTTAATTACCTGGGTATATTTAATTTCCTGGATATTCTAACGATCTAATCACCTACCTTTGTATATCTGTTTACCTGTGTATATTTAATTAACCTGGATATTCTAACAACTTAATCACGTGTTATCTAGGATATATCTAATTGACTGTATATACTTAATTATCAAGGCAACCTAATAATATATAATTCTCTCTCATCTACTGGAATTAATTGTAGTCAAAACTTTACCATCTTCATTATTACACTTATTAAAACTTGGTACAAATTGTGTGACTGTTCTGGTACAACTATATTTCATGATTCTTGTCATAAAATATATTTCGGTCGATTTATTTATTTAGTCAGACTTTCATTTGTTTATTCGTGTCTATTTTTGGGGAAATTTTATATTCTGAATAAAAGATAAAAATGACTCAATAAATATTACAAGGATTTATAATAAATTAATTCATTTTACAACAAATACGAACTTGTTGTCAAAACGAAGAATGACAAATGATTCCTTGGTATAGAAAACGAATAAATAAAAAAAAAATAAAAATCTAGTTAACAGATTAAAAACACATTTCCTGGTCTGTCACTGAATATATATATCTACATTTAATCAAGAAATGTTTATAACAAATCTGAAAATTAAGTAATATGCACATTATTCCCTCCAAAGAGTATCAATATAATTTTGTGGTAGAAAATACGACACAACGGACGAAGTGGATTCACTTGACCTGGAAGCTATATATACAGAGTATATTTTGACAAATTATCAATAATAACTACAAATACTTGAAATTATAACAAAAGAAGATCATTACAGAGATTTAAAACACATATTTCTTATTACTAATTAGATCTAAAACAAATAATAAGCAATATTTCAAGAGAGAAAAACAAAAGAGGTGGACCACGAACAACAAGACTAAAATTATGGTAAGGCGGAGGTAAAGACTCTCTCTCTCTCTCTCTCTCTCTCTCTCCGTATTAAGTGTATGACGTATAATATACACCAGATAAGGGTGTTTGTATAGTTAGTATAAATGCAAAAAAAAAAAAATTCTTTAGCCAATTTCGTAAAAAAACCCCTAAGTAACACACACACACAAGCAGATAGATAGACAGAAACACAGAAACCGATAGACAGATAGACAAACAGACACAGACAGACAGACAGACAGACACAGACAGACAGACAGACACACTCCCCTTGTTATACTCTACTCAGTCAGTTTAAGAAGGATATTATGTAGATTTATCATCGTGTTATTGAAGACGATTCTGGCCATTTATTCTCCTCATTTATTTCTGATATGAGATTAAGAGAAATTTGAAACGTAATTGAACGAGAGAATAGATCAAGGGTGATGGATGCTCTCTCTCTCTCTCTCTCTCTCTCACACACATTCATAGTATTCAGACGGTGATCCTGTCCTATCCTGTATAAACACACGTAAGCGAAAAGCACTCAGGCATACATATACAAACACACGCACACGCACACGCACACGCACACACGCACACTAATAATATTAATAATAATAATAACAATGGCTGCTTCTCATGTTCAAGGCTGCCCGGCTGAGAGCCATTTAGACGTGAATTTGTTTAAGGTGTAAAGGCTGTCGACAA
The DNA here is from genome assembly GCF_018991925.1 of Homarus americanus. Lineage (NCBI taxonomy): Eukaryota > Metazoa > Arthropoda > Malacostraca > Decapoda > Nephropidae > Homarus > Homarus americanus. Next base: position 6,494 of record NW_024723117.1, on the reverse strand, counting down.
CACAACGACCACACTCTGAGTTAAAGAGCTGTATGACCCAAACCAAATAATAATCCGAGAAAGATCGGACAACTCGCCAACTGCACTGGCTAACCATTACCTAATTTCACCCTGCCCGGGAATCGAGCCCAGGTCCATTCACTTACAAGGCGAGCATGTTGACTATATACACCACTTAAGTTTTTTGTAACATTAAACACAATTTTAGACACATACACAAACATTTACAAAGAACATTATTAATTCACACATAGTTGAGTGAGTGTGTGTGTGTGTGTGTGTGTGCGCATGTGTGTGTGTGTGTGTGTGTGTGTGTGTGTGTGTGTGTGTGTGTGTGTGTGTACATCAAGTTATTTAAGAGTGATATTATCAGAGGTTCATAAAGCTCATCATTACCGGTAATTTTCTATTTTTAATCCCTAAAATTGGACAAAGTTTTAACTTGAAAAATATTACTTTAATCATGACACAAAAACCCTGAAGAAGAGAACAACTAATTCTTATAAAAGTAAATAACTATCATACTTTTATGTCTGTCTGTGTCTGTCTGTCTGTTTGTCTGTCTGTGGAATAGTTCTCGATCTTCCTCCCAAGACAGACCTTAATACCTCCCTCTTCTTTTTCTTCCTCCTCCTCCTCCACATACCTATTGTCCTCTTCTTCCTCCTCTACATCCCTCTTCTCCTCCCCCCCCACCATAACACCATAATGATAATCCCTCATAAGCCACCCCATTATAACCAATTTTCATCGCTACACTCAACAAATCATAAACTGTTGAGGGGCCTTCAGGTTAGGTCAGGTCAGGTTAGGTTAGGTCAGGTCAGGTTAGGTCAGGTCAGGTTAGGTCAGGTTAGGTTAGGTTCACAATGGCTCAAAGCAAATTAGAATACCGTGGTCAGGGATGCTGTACAGGTGCATTCCATAATCCCATTGGTATTAAAGGTGTGGGAGGATTAAATTATTTTATATCTATTTACGGAGTTTCATAAAGTTCCTGAATATCCAATACCAATATTTACAAACACTTCCTTGTATTATGGAGTGAAACTTGATGTTATTTTGGCGATATTTATAATAAAGAGAAATGTTCGCTGACTCTAAACCAAAGATGTGATAAATGAACGTACATACAGAACAGCTGCCGCAAGCAAAAAATTATACCATACTAATTTTTTAAGGTCATAGGTCAAAACTCAAGGTCAAATTTTTAAGGTCATAGGTCAAAACTCAAGGTCGGACTTTTTAAGGTCATAGGTCAAAACTCAAGGTCGGACTTTTAAGGTCATAGGTCAAAACTCAAGGTCGGACTTTTAAGGTCATAGGTCAAAACTCAAGGTCGGACTTTTTAAGGTCATAGGTCAAAACTCAAGGTCAAACTTCCGATAAACTAAAAAAATAAATGAATTATAGTTATTGTATTAATATACATCATTAACCACTATACTATACAAGTCATTGTTTATAAATTTCTGAGACTGATTAACTACGGAAAATATGAGTCAGATAAAAAGATGAGAAGGTCACCGTTACTAGAGAGCTAAATTGGCCAAGATACCACAAGACAAGGTAAAAGAATACAGGTGAATACTGAACAAATTTATCATACAGGTAAGACAGAAATTTTCTGAACCTAGTATTATTCCTGGATGCTTTAAGTCAGCACACGATGACGCACACACACACACACACTTAAGCTGAGTCAGAGATCAAAGTCAAACCATCACTGGTACAATACGACTCTCAACATGGGTTTACAAAGGGAAAATCTTGTCTAACAAACCTGCTAACGTTTTTTAGGAAAGTCTTCGAGGTAGTAGATAATGACGAAAATTACGATGTTATTTACTTACACTTTAGCAAAGCATTTGACAGAGTACCGCATCAGAGGCTTCTGAGAAAAATTAAGGCTCATGGTATCGAGGGGAAAGTTTAAAATTGGATAAAATCATGGCTCACCGATAGAACGCAGAGGGTCAGCGTAGATGGTGTTAAATCTGAGTGGGGCCGTGTAACCAGTAGGGGTTCCCCAGGGGTCAGTACTAGGCCCACTCTTGTTCATAATCTACATAAACGATTTAGATAGTGGGATCAGCAGTGATATAAGCAAGTTTGCGGATTACACCAAAATAGGGCGGCAAATTAATTCAGGGCAGGATGCAAATGCATTACAGGAGGATCTAAATAAACTGCAGGGGTGGTCTGAAAAATGGCAAATGAAATTCAACACCAGCAAGTGCAGCGTACTTAATATTGGAAGAACAAATACTTATAATGTATACAGCCTTAACAACATCAACCTAGAGCAGTCGACTTGTGAAAGAGACCTAGGGGTACTTGTAAGCCCGGACCTACGGCCTAGAAAACAGTGCGTTAATGTTCGAAATAAGGCAAACAGAGTATTGGGTTTTATATCTAGAAGTATAAGTAACAAGAGTGCAGAGGTCTTATTGCAACTATATCTTGCGCTAGTCAGGCCGCACCTCGATTATGCGGTTCAGTTCTGGTGCCCCTATTATAAAATGGATATAAATTCACTAGAGTCGGTGCAGCAAAGAATGACAAAAATGATTCCGGGACTTGGAAACCTTCCATATCAGGATAGGTTAAAGAAACTTAACTTGCATTCCCTAGAAAGACGAAGAGTGCGGGGATATATGATAGAAGTATTTAAGTGGGTGAAAGGAATCAATAAAGGGGATATAGATAAGGTTCTTATAATATCCGAGCAGGATAGGACTCGGAGCAACGGATTCAAGTTGGATAAGTTTAGGTTTAGGAGGGAGATAGGAAGAAACTGGTTCACAAATAGGGTGGTGGACGAGTGGAATAAGCTTAGCAACTTTGTAGTAAGTGCGGGAACTCTGGAAAGGTTCAAAAGGAGGCTAGATAGATTCATGGATGATAGAGAGTGGTAGTAACTCTCGACAGGAGCTGCCATGCACAGGCCAACCGGCCTATTGCAGACTCCTTATTTTCTTATGTTCCTATGTTCTTATCTATCTATCTATCTATCTATCTATCTATCTACTGTATTTATCTATTTATATCTATTTTATTAACTCACCTGTACCATTAATCATCAGTTTATTTATCTTAATCTTCTTCCCATTTTGATTTATTCCTCTTAACTATGTATGTATCTACACCCACAAACAAACCTACTATCCACGCCCTACACCCACAAACAAACCTACTATCCACGCCCTACACCCACAAACAAACCTACTATCCACGCCCTACACCCACAAACAAACCTACTATCCACGCCCCACACCCACAAACAAACCTACTATCCACGCCCCACACCCACAAACAAACCCATTTATCCCACGCCCACAATCTGTACGCAAAACAAACAATATCCACGCCCTACACCCGCAAAACAAACCTACTATCTCACGCCCCCACACCCACAAAACAAAACCTATCATCCACGCCCACCACAAACATACCCACATCCACGCTCCCACACCCACAAACAAAACCTACTATCTAATGCCCCACACCCACAAACATACCTACCATCCACTCCCCACACACCCAAAAACATACCTACTTATCCACGCTTCCCACACCCAAACATCTGATGCCCCACACCCACAAACAAACCTACTATCCACGCCCTACACCCAAACAAACCTATCCACGCCCCTAATAACCCACAAACAAACCATTATCCACACCCAAACATACCATCTCACGCCCTACACCCACAAACAAACCTACTATCCACGCTCCTACACCCACAAACATACCTACTATCCACGCCCTACACCCACAAACAAACCTACTATCCACTCCCTACACCCACAAACATACCTACTATCCACGCCCTACACCCACAAACATGCCTACTATCCACTCCCTACACCCACAAACATACCTACTATCCACGCCCCACACCCACAAACAAACCTACTATCCACTCCCAAACACCCACAAACAAACCTACCATCCACGCCCCACACCCACAAACAAACCACGATCCACGCCCTACACCCCGCCAAACAAACCCCACTATCCATTGCCCCACACCTCCACAAACAAACCCATTATCCACGCCCCACACCATAAACAAACCCCATTATCCACGCCCTACACCTGCAAACAAACCTTACTATCCACGCCCCACACCCACAAACAAACCCATTATCCACCCACACCCACAAACATACCTACTATCCACGCCCCACACCCACAAACATACCTACTATCCACTCCCAAACACCCACAAACAACCCTACTATCCACTCCCTACACCCACAAACATACCTACTATCCACGCCCTACACCCACAAACATACCTACTATCCACTCCCAAACACCCACAAACAAACCTACTATCCACTCCCTACACCCACAAACATACCTACTATCCACGCCCTACACCCACAAACATGCCTACTATCCACGCTCTACACCCACAAACATGCCTACTATCCACGCTCTACACCCACAAACACACCTACTCTCCACGCCCCACACCCACAAACAAACCTACTATCCACGCCCCACACCCACAAACAAACCTACTATCCACGCCCCACACCCACAAACAAACCTACTATCCACGCCCTACACCCACAAACAAACCTACTATCCATGCCCAACACCCACAAACAAACCTACTATCCACGCCGTACACCCACAAACAAACCTACTATCCACGCCCTACACCCACAAACAAACCTACTATCCACGTTCTACACCCACAAACACACACTACCCACCACCTACACCCACAATAGAGTAAAGGAGGAATACAGAGTGTACTTACTCAGGGTAGCCATACCACTCTGGGTGGTTGATCCTTAGTGCAGCAAGAAAGAGAAAAATTATAAGTGGGTCATTCTATTCCTCGTGTGATGGATGTAAGGATGGATGGATGGATGGATGGATGGATGGATGGGAGACTGAATGGGAGGATAGATGGGTAGATGGGTGACTGAATGGGATGAGAGATGGGTAGGTGGGTGAATCAGTGGATGGATAAACAGCTAACTGGATGAATGGACATATGGACTTGGATGGCATATTTGGATGTAAAACCCTACGATATGAAGAACATTTTGGACGTATAAACCCATGACAATTAACACCATTTTGGACTTACATCACAGGGAAACAGGTAAAACATTTCTGTGATCGTCCTTCAATAATTCCATACGCCAACCTTACCTGCATTTATCTCAATTACAGTATAAAATTTTAGTGTTAATTTCAGCATCGGAATCAATCAATCAATCTCTCTCTCTCTCTCTCTCTCTCTCAAGATGGAAAATTTCATGACGTAAAATCCGATGAAAACTCGACCCTGTTTATACGTGTTGCTTCGAGGTTTTGTTTTCACGTTAACCTCATGTTTCGTTTCGATAAATGACACATATCACAGGAGGTGAACTACAAACTGAACTTTGATCTGACACCAACGACCGACCGACGGAAGATGGGGCTTCGGGTTTAGTCGTATCCCATTTGAGAGTTTTATGAATGTGAAGCCCCGAATTAGTCAACAAACCCTACAGCTCAATTTGGATTCGAACTTGTGCATCTTGTTCTTGAATCAGAACCTTATCTCACACATATATAGGGATTAGGTTAGGTTGGGTTGGGTTAGGTTGGGTTAGGTTGGGTTGGGTTAGGTTAGATTGGGTTAGGTTAGGTGAGCCGTGTCCATCACAACCAGACAATTATCCCCGTCCACCAGATCTTCCCTTTAACAAATCAGGCCGCACCTCGATTATGCGGTTCAGTTCTGGTGCCCCTATTATAGAATGGATATAAATTCACTAGAGTCGGTGCAGAGAAGAATGACAAAAATGATTCCAGGACTTAGAAACCTTCCATATCAGGATAGGTTACAGAAACTTAACTTGCATTTCCTAGAAAGACGAAGAGTGCGGGGAGATATGATAGAAGTATTTAAGTGGGTGAAAGGAATCAATAAATGGGATATAGATAAAGTTCTTATAATATCCGAGCAGGATAGGACTCGGAGCAACGGATTCAAGTTGGATAAGTTTAGGTTTAGGAGGGAGATAGGAAGAAACTGGTTCACAAATAGGGTGGTGGACGAGTGGAACAAGCTTAGCAACTTTGTAGTAAGTGCGGGAACTCTGGAAAGTTTCAAAAGGAGGCTAGATAGATTCATGGATGATAGAGAGTGGTATTAACTCTCGACAGGAGCTGTCATGCACAGGCCAACCGGCCAATTGCAGACTCCTTATTTTCTTATGTTCTTATGTTCTTAAATCCTCAACATAAAAGACAAATTCACCTCCATGTGTTAAAATCTTACTACACTACATTACCGTCACCACTATACCAAACCTGTGTAATATTAACACACTAATACACTATTAAGACATCACCAAATCCATCAATAAACAGTACATCTTCCTTTACACTTGATTAGAAAGAAAAACAAGAAAATATGCCCAGAATCTCAATTTCATTCACTAACATTATGAAAAATTACAAGAGTTAAGAGT
>NW_024723116.1:0-12282 GCF_018991925.1 Homarus americanus | reverse complement strand
TTAAACTTGGGTAATTATTATTCCATTAAGTTTATAAACAAATACACGACTCAGACACGTTGGTATTATAATCACAAAGCAAAGATATCGAGAAGTTGTGACGCTTCATCTGTACAACCAGTTGAGAATAAACTTTCCTTCTCTAAAAGTTACAAGAAATGAGGGAGAGTTTCTCGCCAGGGGGCGCAGCGCTGTGAGAGAAGAATTAAATAAGCCTGATTAGCTAAGAAGACGACCAGGGGTAAGAAATGGTCCGTCTTGAGGATGTGGTTCAGGAGGTGAGGTGAAGATATAAACCTCGAAGACGTCATAAAACACAGAGATGACACTATTTCTAACCTTCCCAAGTCTCTGGTGGGTGGCAGGTGATCACCAACATGAAATACACCAACATGAAATACAACAACATGAAATACACCAACATGAAATGCGCCAAAATGAAATAGAAGATGCCAAGTGAGGTTGATTATGACTCAGACAGTAACCATAGCAGGACCTAAAAACAGCCAAGACTGTTCTAAAATGAGAACTTAAATTATAATTTCTGCCCAAGAGTGCGAGTGAGTGAACTTTAATTTCCATTATAGTACAGTATAAAACTTTAATGAGTTTATCTTCAACGTGATCTTAAATTTTAGTGGGTGAATTTTTTCATTGGATAATTAAGTCTTTGAGAATAACATTTTAAGGCGACCATTTAGTGTCATCATGCTGTAAGATGTAGATACGCTCCAAAAAGTATGTTTACGATTTTGTGTTAGACGATATGACACAACAGACAAAGGATTTTGACGACCCTACCGAGACAACAGGAGTCACAGTGTTCATTTTGAAATTCATCGGTCTCCTCCATAAAGGCACTTTTGGAGTGTTTGTTTACAACTCCTAGTGGTTAATGTGATGCAGCAGTGTACAGCTTATAGTCCATAAGGTGTTTCTTAGGCCAGACCCTTGAGAGTACAGTGGGTGGTTACACTACTCACCTGCCTTACACTCTCCCTGATGCTTTTGTTAGATGTTGAAACAGGAACTGTGGATCAACCTGTACAGCTTCTCCTTTTACTTTCACACAAACAATAGATTTAACATGTTGCCTAAGTACTTTGATGAAACAATAAGCACAAATGTGTTATCGTCATGATCCACTTTATGTGATTATATGTAATTAATCTTGTTTTGACATGCACTTGATCATTCCCAAGCACTGATCACTTTTTCAACCCAACCCTCAACTGAACGCTCAAAGTTTAGAGAAGTTTACCATTTGTATTCTATGTCCAAGAGCAGCCGGGTCCTGCTGGAGACACTGAACACATTTCAGTTATTACATCTGGAAATACACGATCACTCACCAAAGAAACGAAGACAATTTTACCAACTAATATGGTCGAGGTTCTGTAGATATGGGCCACAGCTCACGTACGGTCGCTATCTGATCTTCTCGACCAGTGTAACAAGAAAGATCTTTACAAACACTATAATATGTAGTCAATGTGCAGTGACTCAGTAATAACTTATTGCTCCTTTGATTCAAGTGTTCGACAACAAGCCGAATATGTTCCCTCTGTTCCTTTGACTATCTTGTGTGTACGATCTTGTGGACTGGGGCGTGATCACGATCAATGGTTGTCCCACTCACTCACTCACTAGGTTTCCTGCCATCTCTTACCCATGAAATTAGATTAAATCTGCCCTGTCGTATCCTCTTTACCTATCCTATCCCCCCTTGTCTCTATTAACCTTAATATATCATCACTCTCTCTCCCCTACTCTCCTTCCCTGCTTCCTCTACCACTATCTCCACCTCCTCTTTCCTTCCCCTTCCACAATTATTGTATCCTCATATCTATGTCTGTCATTCTCTTTATCTGTTCCTACTTCCTTCACCACATCTCTCTATCCCCTCAGCCCAAATCACAATGGCTACAAGAACGAGAGCTTGTGTTGGTAAAAGAGGAATTTTTGAACACCATGACAAATGTATATTTTTTGATGACTTAGGGAGAACGTGTGGCGTGATTAGTGTAGAAGAGGAGATTGTCACACCCTTCTACCCAGTTTTGTTAGTCTCTTATGCCTCACCCTGCCAGTCCTCATACCCTACCCTTCTAGTTCCTCATACCCTACCCTGTTAGTCCCTCATACCCTACCCTGTTAATCCCTCATACCCTACCATTCCAGTCCCTCATATTCCACCCTACCAGATCCTCATACCTCACCCTTCCAGCCTGTCTTTGTGTCCCAACCAAATTAAGTTCTGTAAAAATCTACCTGATGTCTTTCGCCTTCCTTTACCATCATCTCCCAATTGGTTGTCTTGTAAATAGTAGATCGATGCCCTGGAGTCTCTGGTAGTTTCAATAAGTCTGGAGCCCAACTCATTAAGGAACTTCAGGGTGCTGTCATGCTGGAGAGGGAGGGAGAGGGAGCTGCATTATGCTGTCATGCAGGGGAGGGAGGGAGAGGGAGCTGCATTATGCTGTCATGCTGGGGAGGGAGGGAGAGGGAGCTGCATAATGTTGTCATGCTGGGGAGGAGGGAGAGGAGCCTGCATTGATACTACGTGCTGAGGAGGGAGGAGTGGAGGGAGCTGCATTAGTGCTGTCATGCTGGGAGGAGGGAGGGAGAGGAGCTGCATGCCAGAGAGGAGGGTTTAAACACACAAGTGCTGGGGGAGGGAGGGGAGAGGGTAAACCACATTGCGCTGTCATGCTGGGGAGGGAGAGAGCTGCAAGGCTGGGAGGGAGGGAGAGGGAGCTGCATTATGCTGTCATGCTGGGGAGGGAGGGAGAGGGAGCTGCATTATGATGTCATGCTGGGAAGGGAGGGAGAGGAAGCTGCATTATGCTGTCATACTCGGGAAGGAGGGAGAGGGAACTGCATTATGCTGTCAAGCTGGGGATGGAGGGAGAGGGAGCTGCATTATGCTCTCATGCTGGGGAGAGAGGGAGAGGGAGCTGCATTATGCTGTCATGCTGAGGAGGGATGGAGAGGGAGCTGCATTATGCTGTCATGCTGGGGAGGGAGGGAGAGGAGCCAGTATTATGCAACAAGTGCTTGGGGAGGTGGGGCTTGAGGGGAGAGGGAACTGCATTATGCTGTCAAGCTGGGGATGGAGGGAGAGGGAGCTGCATTATGCTGTCATGCTGGGGAGAGAGGGAGAGGGAGCTGCATTATGCTGTCATGCTGGGGAGGGATGGAGAGGAGCTGCATTATGTTGACATGCTGGGGAGGGAGGGAGAGGGAGCTGCATAATGTTGTCATGCTGGGTAGGGAGTGAGAGGGAGCTGCATTATCCTGTCATGCTGGGTAGAGAGGGAGAGGGAGTTGCATCATGTTGTCATGCTCGGGAGGGAGGGAGAGGAGGTCGCATTATGCTGCATGCTGCATTAATATGATGCAGCATAACTCCAGCAGTCTCACTACAGCTTTGTATGTTTACTGTATGTTTACAGTCGAATGAAAACCTGAGAGACTACTCAATATAAGTCCTTTCATTATCATTGTCACGGACACAGACACAAGAATTCAATGGATCTAAGTAACGAAAATAAGGAATAATTTAAGTTGTTGTCAAAGACTTTCATATGATTATTGTTTATAACTGAAGGTCTTGGAACTATTTTATCACAACAAAGAAATATAATGCAGTAAAACATGGACAGTGACGAAGTACAATAAAGAACAAACACAAACTGTGACATAGAGAACATCCAAGATACAGGAAGACAAACAATAGTAAAATGACAAGGACAGTCATGAGGACACTGAAGGTGAAACTAACAACAGATACCTGGAGGAGTTGTTATAAATATTGATTTATGTTTTTAACTTTTTGTACTTTTTTGAAGATTTTGCTTTCTCCACAATACAAAAATATCGGTTAATATTCGTTTTTATCCCAATAGGTATTTGGCATTTTTTACCATTATCACTAGGATTATTTTCAGGTTAGGTCAGGTGAGGTCAGGTAAGGTAGGTTAAAGAATACCAAAATACAAAAAAAAAAAAAAATATCTACCAATTGGGGAAATTGGGATGAAAATTTTTTTTTACCCAATTTTTTCCAAGAGGTGTAAGATGATCTTGCAGCTTCATACAAATTCACTAAACAACAATAATAATCCAAGAGTTAGTAAGGCATCACCTGGTCATGTTAAGCCCACCTGGTGAAGATAAACATGTTGGTAATGTTTGTATCGTGACTGAACCACCTCACACAGCAACCCTGAGGCTTTAGGCCACTGACTTAAGTGCTTACATTATACAAAATAACGCTCTGTAATGGCCGATGATGCTGTTTTGGTTGTCTAATTGTAGTTTCCAACACGGTAATTACAGCAGGTATCTTTTTATTATCCTGCCATTAAAATAATTAAGTGAATTTATAGACTTACGTAACATCATGAAAGTATAAACCGATGAATTAAAATTAAATAATTATCTTATAAAACAAATACTCTATTTAATTTTCCTTTGAGAGTTAAAGGGATAAAATACACACTAACTGGAGTCTAACTAACCTGGTGTGACTCCTCTCCGCCCCACCCAACACATAATCATCCACTCCAGGTAACCTTACACCGCCTAATGGAGCCAAACCTAATAGAATCACACCGAATTTATCCAAATAAACTTTTCAGTGGGTAACCTTGACTCTACCACACCTTGGCTTTAGACGCTAGTATAAGTCTGGCTGGATGGACCGTAGTCATTATAAGGGAAGCTTTATAATAATAGCCATTACCTGCCTCCCGTTAACACTAATGAAATGTTCCTAAAATTAAACAAACTACAATTAAATCCAAATCCTTTTGAATATTTACATAATTTACTGGAGTGTTTCATTATGTTAGTGTGGGGGGCGTTTGTTGTGGCCGGGACTCCTCTTCAGATAATATAAATACAGATAATGTTGTTTTAATAAGCAATCTCTTAATGAAAATGTAGAGAAAATTGGTCAACAAATCTTAACAGTTATCCTGATTTCTTAAAGAACAATAGAGGAATAAAGAGGAGGAGGAGGGAAAGAAAAGAAAGTATAAAGAAAACAATATAACAAAGATGAACAACAGAGAAAAAATGAAGAGTAAGATGAAAGAAACTAGACTGATCAAAAAGACGTATAACAATCTGATTAAAACTAATCACTATATTAGATCAGATCAGATGAGATCAAGGTTAGGTTAGTTTTGGTTAGATAAGGTCAGGTTAGGCTAGGCTAGGCTAGGCTAGGCTAGGCTAGACTTGTTTTACACAAGGTTAGGTTAGGTTAGGTTTGGTCAGGTTAGACTAGGCTAGCCTAGGCCAAGGTGGGTGGAGCTTTGCTGACGTCAGCAGGCAGACTTCCTCGCCTACCTCTCACCTCTTATAAACAGAACATTTTATGGTTCTATATACTGCACTTTGTTATCTCAGTATCTCACATAGAAAATAATACTAATAGAGAGTTTAATCTTGCATATAACTTTAGCTAAGGACACCAGTCAGTGTGGTGGGTGATACACAGAAGGAAAGGTTAAAAGAAAAACAATGTATTTCAGTTATAGTCTTGTATTTAAATAACTGCAGCTTAAGATAGGGTAATGATGACTATATGTACAGTTGCCTACAGGAGTTCTTTTCCTCCCTGTTTGTCCATTATACTAATAATGTAGACATGAGGTGACAGGAGTTATGACTTCATATGATAAGTGTTACAGCCACTGACAACAGATTATCAGATTATGGGTGGTGGGAGGGGGGGGGGGCAGTTAGAGCAGGTGATCACAGGTGCTGCCTTTGCCTCCAGGTGTGAGTGATGTGACAGGAATTATGACCTCACAAGACAAGTGTTACCTTCACTGACACTTGTTTCATCAAAAGATTAAACACGTAGACGTTTACAGTCATCCATAGACTCACATTTATGGTACAACAGTTGCAGAAGTGCATGCAACACACCTGGTTCCACATTGAGCTGAGAATCCAACGATGCAGTGTACTGATAGATAGGAAACGAAATTGACTTCTATCAGGCAAGTAGTGATAAGCTTTTGGGCTTAAGCTGCGAAAGGTCAGTACTCGACTGATATCCTCCTCAGACCAGTATATTACAGGGACACCAGTTGAGAACAAAATCACTTGGGAAGAGAAAAAACTACTAAAAACATCATTAGTCGCAGCAGTAGCCTTGATAAAAGTATTTTCTCTTTGGTCTTGCAAATAAATCCTCTCCTTCTCCCATCCTTTTTTTTTCTCAGTGAGAGGAACATCTCTCTCCCTCCTTACATCATCCAGTTCACGTTGTAAATCCACAGTGATCAGAACTGGTCTCTCTTCCTCTGACTTGTCTGCTACTATTAATGTTCCTATGTCCAATAGGGCACAGAGAGAGAGAGAGAGAGAGAGAGAGAGAGAGAGAGAGAGAGAGAGAGAGAGAGAGAGAGAGAGAGAGAGAATTGTAACTATGTACAATTGCCTACAGGATAACCTTTCCTCCCTGTTGTGCTCATTATATTAATAATGAAGACATTAGGTGAGGTTCTTAGATTAGACTTTTTGTGCAAGAGATAGGAAACGTAGGACTTAGGTGTGTTCTCCTGTGGCTGGGATAGGGCATGTAGCTGAGAGGATAGATAGAGTCTTGTCAGGGAAGTACCAATCCGGTAGTGTGTCTTAGAGTAGGAGGCAACGACAAAGGAAAGGTTAGGAGTGAGGAACTTTTCAGCAGGTATAGGGAGGCATTAGGGAAGATTAGTGATAGGGTAGGGAACCCAATAGTATGTGGTGTCTCGTCTAGAAGAGGAGTTGGCGGTGAAAGGCTGTCCAAGGCAATTGCTATAAATTGCCGACTGGAATAAAAAAAACATTGTGTAAGCAATGGTTGGGCGTTCATTGATAACTGGCGACGATTCTACGGCAACGACTACCTATACAGTCGTGACGGGGTACACTTGTCTGGAGCGTGAAATTGTCACTCCGAAGGGGAAGTTTCGCCAGTAGATAGAGGGGAGTATAATTGGTTACGCAGAACAAGGGGTAAAACAGGACCAGGGAAGGGGAGGTTTAAATGTGTACTATACAAACAGTAGGAGCATTAGAAATAAAATAGACTTGCTGAGAGCGGTTGTATGTACTGAGAATGTAGACGTCATAGTAGCCACCTAAACCTGGATGAATCTGGCGAGCAAGAACTTTTTATCTGAGTAACACAAAGAAGGGTACAACCTTTTTCACAAGGACAGGGAAGGTAGGAAGGGGGGAGGAGTTGCACTCTTCGTCAGAGATACATTAAAATGGTGCATTAATAATGCAATAAAGGGTGAAATAGGAACTGAGTCTGTATGGGTAGAAATGGCAGAAAGAAGCGAAAACTAATTATGGGAGTGATTTACCGGACCCCAAGTCTTGGGAAAGAAGCAACTCAGCCCATATGGCAGGAAATGAGTAGGGCAGCAATATACAACAACCTATGCATTATGGGGGATTTCAACTTCAGAAATATTGACTGGGACAACATTGTAGGTGACTATGAATCTGAAGACTTCCTAGACGCAGTACAGGACAATTTTTTGAATCAACTAATTACAGAACCTACTAGAGGTGACAATATATTAGACCTAGTATGAACAAATAAAGAAAATATTATCAGAGATAGCACAATAGGGGAAGAACTTGGGAACAGTGATCACAGAGAAATCAGGTTTACCCTATATTTGGAAAGGAAAAATAATGAAAGTATGGTCAGAGTCCCAGACTTTCCATCGGCGGATTATGAGGGGTTAAGAAGGTACCTAGGCTTAGTTTAGAGTGTGTTGTATACACAATGTCCCGAGAAAGCAGTCATGATTATAAGAACCAATTTCGTCTTTCACTGCTTTTGAAGGCTATTGACTTAAGGGGAGGGGGGGGTGAGAGGCGTGGCCTAGAATGGCGGACAGGTGTAACGCTTGTCATTAATTAATAAAGAGCTTGTAAGCTGGTAAGATTAATTCGTCGAGGAATACGTCTCCTTTGTGAGTCAGCTTATTCACAACTTGATAACTCGGTTAAGGGCGATGTTTCCAGAAGTTGTTAACCATGTTAACAAGTTTAGCTAAGACGGTGACTATCGTGAAAGACTTTGGCTCCTCCTCGATAAAAAAAGTCAACTTGTTATCTCAGCGTTCATGTAGAGCGGGGAATCATTAGTTTAGGCACAGCCGGTGTTTCTCATAGTGTATGTGTCTTAATATTGGCATAGTTTATGTGAGTATATGTTTGTTAGCATAGCATGTGTGTCTCAGTGTTGACATGCCGAGTAAATCTCAGTTTTGGCATAGCGTGTGTAGTGCATTCCAGAGGCAGGCGAAGATTTACACCCTCAACTGACTGGGTTTCGTGTGTATTCCACTACAACAATGAGCATTGCCCAGCGTGCTTGTTCAGTTTACCTTCATCGCTCTTTGATACGTGGGAACAACACAAGAGGCGGTTTTCTGTACAGTCTTACAACACCAGTGACGATCAATCCTGTGTCGTCCAGGGCAGAGTTGGATCCTGACATCAATTATACAGACATTCCACTCCACCAATTCTATTTATCTCATTCCACTCTTAGGTAAGGTGGATCAAAGGGTATAGAAATCTAGAAGGGTGAAATAACATTGGTGGAAAGCTAGAGTGGAAACCGACAGGAAAATACCTCCCCCTCCCCACAAAAAAATTTAACACACGGGTAGAAAAATCAACACACATTGTATATATCCTGACTTTACACATGTAGTATACCAAGTGAATCTATAACACCCACGGAGATTCACAACACTTCAAACTAAACTATCTTACAAAGCCTAACGTGTCCTTAATTAGATCAGGTTGGGTATAGTGATTCTATTTCATCAGGTGAACATAAGAACATAACATAAGAACATAAGAAAGTGGGATACTGCAGGAGGCCGACTGGCCCATACAGGGCAGATCCCTTTCACACCCATCCCAGCACTTCCATGTGCCTATCCAACTTCGTCTTGAAGCTCCCTAGCGTCCCTGATCCTACTATAGCACTCGGTAGCCTATTTCACATATCCACAACTCTATTACCAAACCAGTGCTTGCCTATATCCTTTCTGAATCGGAATTTATCTAATTTAAAGCCATTTGTTCTAGTTATTTCGTTATTACTGAGCTTCAGAACATCTTCCATTTTACCCTTGTTAATCCCACTTACCCAATTTGTGCCACCCTCTACTCATATTCCCCAATCCCTACGCCTCTCTAATGAATGTAAGCCTAAGCTTTTCAGCCCTTTCTTCATGGAAGGTTTTCAATATTATGGATCATTTTTGTCATTCTTCTTGCACTCTCCAAAAGAATCTATGTCCATTCTATAAATAAGGACACCCAGAACTGAACCGCATAATCCATGTGTGGCCCACTAATGCTAAAGTTTCTTGAGAACGTCAGCAGTTCTGTTACCACAAGGACCGCAGATATGAACCAAGAACTCGTTTGCCTGTTATGAACGCTATATATTGTTTTCAGGTTTCAAGTCGTTGCTAACAAATACACCTAGACCCTTTTTCACAAACTGAGTTTTCTATTTCCGTGTTACATCGAAGTTTTCAATCGTTTGTATTCGTCTTCCTTATCTGTAGTAAAATTTCAGACATCAGTATTAAAACTTACTCGCCAGTCTACTGACCACTCATGTAAGGTATCTAGATCTCTTTGAAGGTGTTCAAAGTCACTGTCTGAATTTATCACTCTCCCCATTTTGGTATCATCTGCAAATTTACTAATCCTACTAGTTATGTCTAAATCAAGATCATTAATGAATATAACAAACAGCAGAAGGCCTAATACAGATCCTTGGGGAACTCCGCTTTTGACCGCACCCCAGTCTGACTTTAATCCATTTATGCTGACTCTTTGTTTCCTACCAGTTAACCATGAACTAATCCATTTTAATACTGATCCACCTATTCCATGTGCTTCTACCTTCCTTATCAATCTCTCATGAGGGACTCTATCGAATGCTTTACTTAAATCTAAATAAATTATATCATATGACTTATCATTATCTACCGCTTCATATACTTCTGAGAAAAAGCTAAGCAAATTTGTGAGACAAGAACGTCCCTGGGTGAACCCGTGCTGAGAAGAATGAATTAAGTTGAATGTTTCAAGGTGACTTCTGATTTTTGTAGCAATAATTGACTCTAGCAACTTGCCTATGATTGACGTGAGACTAATGGGACAGTAATGTGATGCTATTGATTTATCACCCTTTTTGAAAATCGGAACTACATTTGCAAGTTTCCAAGCTTCTGGCACTAGGCCCGATTCTAATGACTTATTAAATAAAACTGCTAATGGATTACTCAACTCATCTCTACATTCTTTTAATATTCTAGCATATACCTCGTCTGGACCAGGCGATTTATGAGGCTTCAGTTTGTTAATTACTTTGCTATCGTTATTAGTAATATTGATATTCTATCAACATATTTTCTATACTGTCGTTATATACCTTATGAACTTCTGGAAACTGTGCTAGGTTTTTCATTCGTGAATACGGAGCGAAATGACTATTTAACGATTTGCCACATTTCTAACTCATCATCAGTCATTTCTCCTGTCGTAGTTTTAAGGACCTATTAGCCCCTTAACCTTGATTTATATGCAGTTGATAAAAAGCTTTGGGGTTATTTTCGATTCGTTTGTTACCTGATTTCACACTCTTTGCTGCCTCAATTTCTTACACTCGTCTTGTTAGGTCTCTGATAGCAACCATGGGCAATAAAATGTAAAACAGATAGAAACGGAAGAAATATATTGAGTGTTTATTATACTAATAGTAGAAGCTTGTGTAACAAAATGGACCAGCTCAGGGCCATTGTTAGTAAAGAGAACATAGATATAATTGCAATAACGGAAACATGGATAAATTCAAACAGCAAGCATTTTTTAGCATAATTTCATATTCCAGGATATAACCTATTTAAATTTGACAGAGTAGGAAGGAGAGGTGGCGGTGTAGCAGTGTATATCAGGGTGTCATTAAAAAGCTGCAATAAATCAAACATTAAAACAAATAGCGACAATGAAAGTATTTGGGTAGAGAATGGTGAGGGCAGTGAATCCGTAGTCATTGGTGTTATATATAGACCACCTAATTTGAGTAGGAACGATGGTAAATTGCTATGGGAGGACATAAAGAAGGCATCTGATAGAAACAATGTATGTATTCTAGGCGATTTCAACTTTTCAGGCATAGATTGGAAAAATCAACTTAGCGATAATGAATCTGAAGATTTTCTGGAAGTAGTACAGGATAGTTTTTAATATCAATTCATAAACTCGTCCACTAGAGGAAATAATATCCTCGATTTACTTCTCAGTAATAATGAAAACCTAGTAAAAGATGTTGGGATTGGAGACGAACTAGGAAACAGTGATCATAAAGCCATATATTTTAACATAATATGGGATAGCAGAAAGAAGGAAAATTCGGCCCTGATCCCGGATTTTAGGAAGGCTAATTACGGTAGCATAAGGAGAGACCTAAGGGATGACCCTATGGTCAAAAGATTAATCCCCCCCACACCTCCGGAAACTGTCAACTTTGGACGGGATAACCCCGAATTTAATTTAGCAGCTACTTATGAACAATTTATTGCGACAATCAATAATGCCCAAAATAAACACATCCCTAAAAGAAAATTCAGATCGATACGGAACCAACCAAAATGGATGAATAATAGACTCTTAGACTTTCTTAGGAAAGAAAGGAGGAGTATATAGAAAAGTTAAGAAAGGCGAAAATCACTTACTTGGTTACTACTGCAAACCCTAACAGCAGGTAAAAACAGAAATTAGGAAAGCAAAGAGAAATTATGAAATCAAGGTAGTAAACGAATCGAAAATAACCCCAAAGCTTTTTTATCAACTGTATAAATCAAAGGTTAGAGATACAATAGGTCCCCTTAAAACTACGACAGGAGAAATGACTGATGGTGAGTTAGAAATGTGTAGTACGTTAAATAGTCATTTTCGCTCCGTATTCACAAATGAAAACCGAGCACAGTTTCCAGAAGTTCATAAGGTATATAACGACAGTATAGAAAATATGTTGATGAATATCAATATTACTAGTAACGATGTGCTTAAAGTAATTAACAAACTGAAGCCTCACAAATCGCCTGGTCCAGACGAGGTATATGCTAGAATATTAAAAGAATGTAGAGATGAGTTGAGTAATCCATTAGCAGTTTTATTTAATAAGTCATTAGAATCGGGCCTAGTGCCAGAAGCTTGGAA
>NW_024723115.1:0-21380 GCF_018991925.1 Homarus americanus | reverse complement strand
GACACCTGGCTGTTGATCTTGGAGAGGTCGATGGTGATCCGAAAACCACCTTTGGGTTTTGCGACGACTACCATAGGGTGACACCATAGAGACGGGTCATCACCGGCTGGTGCAATGGTTTCTTGGGCGACCATGGACTCCAGCTCGTTTTTGACCGCATCACGGAAGGCCAGGGGGACCAGTCGAGGGGTGTAGATGGCGAAGGGCTTCGCTTCGTCCCTCAAGTGGATCCTCATGGGGGTGCCTACCATCTTCTTGAGGGGCTTGGATTCCAGAGCGGACTTGGTCACAAGAACATCGCTGAATTCCTTCAGGAAGTACTTCCGAGCTTCCGAAGGAGAGGTGTCACTGGCAAGAGGTAGGGGTAGGCTACAGCAGGGTAGTTGCTGCTCCCTTCGTGCACCCTGTTGGCGTGTATTACCTCGAGAATAGGTTTGGGGAAGCCCTGGGAGATGATGGCCAACTCTTGGCAATGTCTGTAGGACAGCAAAGGAGTTGGGACACCATTATGCACGTTAATCCAGGCTTGACACGACCTGTTGCCAAAGGTGATCTGTGCTTGGAGTAAACCTAGGGCAGGGGCCATCTGTGAACCATCTGCCGTGAAGCGGAGGTCCATGGGAGGCGGTCCTAGATCGCTTGGCGAAAGCCACAAACATTGCAAATGCTGGGGGCCGATGACTGTAGCATCAGCGCCGGTGTCGGGCAGCATCTCGAGACAGGATGACACACTGCCGTAGGTCACGATGACGCTGACGTGCTAGGGAACTTTGGTCCTGATGCGCGAGGGGGAGTGCACCTTCCTAATATGGGTCGGGCGTTGTCCAGGGTCGTCGTGTCTCTGATTTGGCGACTGTGGGCGGCCCTCACTGGTGGAAGGGCGCTGCTGCTTCCGCCGACGCTGTCGCTTAGTTTTGTTGGTCGGAAAACACTTGTCGTAGTGGCCCAGACGACCACACACATTGCACTGGACGCGTTTGGCTGGGCAACGTACTGTAAGTGACCAGTGGCCCTTGCTGTCACAACTGTCGCAGGTAGACTCAGCAGCTGGACATACCTGTGTTCCGTGCTGCCTACCACAGCTGTTGCAAAGGGAGCAGGGCGTGGGCGTGGTGGGCGTAGGTGTTGGGGCAGACTTCTTGTTCTTCTTGTACCGGGACACAGCATGGGACACAGCACGTACAGCTGTAGGGGGAGCTCGGATGGCAGAGATGGCACACCTGGCAGCCTCGTAGGAGCGACATATTGTCAACACATCCTTAAGAGAAGAGGAAGAGTCGAGGGAGGTGAGGCGTTGGACAAGCTCCTCGTCCTTAACACCCATCAGGATCACCTGCTTCAACTGGGTCTCCTCACACTGCTGGTGATTACCGGGACATATGTCTATCTCTTCCGAGGCTCTCTTGAGTCGTACATGGAAATCGTCAAAAGTCTCGCCCTCCATCTGTCTACAGCTAAGCACTTCCCTCCTGCGGAGAGCTTCATTCCGCTGACCTTTGATGTGCCGTTCTAGAACATCCAGTACCTCCTCTACAGACAACAAAGACGTCGGGGGCACTTGCTGTAGGTTATGTATCTAAGCTACTGTGCCGAGTAGCAACCCTGTACATAAGCTACTGTGCTGAGTAGCAACCCTGTACATAAGCTACTGTGCCGAGTAGCATTTATATATATAATCACGTGGCAACACTGCACGTGTTATATGGCAACATTGCCCCGAGGCTGCCATATGGCAAGGCAGCCTTAGTCTGACTGTGTGAGCCGTGCTTGGCACACGCTGGTCACCACTTGTATTTCTCTCATCCACAATAAACGGACTCAGTGTTACTCAGTGTTTCCCTAGCCATCACTGCATTCTTCAGGGCACACTAGTAACCTTCATGGCGCAGTGTCTAGGATCTGTGGACTTACAAAGTGTGTGAACAATGCCGACAGTTACGTCTGCCGGTGATGCGCGTCGACTCATAGTGTGTTGTGTTGTGTTGCGCTGTGTTTCGCCGCGATGTGCAGTGTTGCTCCGTCATAGTGCGTTTTAGTGATGGTGCCAGTGTTAGTGTCAGTGTATTAGTGTGTGTCTAGAGCCGAGTTGAGCATTGGCCTGTTTTTTTTTTGTGGTACCCACGGAGCACGCAGGCGTACACCCTTCTCGTGCAACATCCCGGGGACACTGACGGTCTTGCCGGACCACGCTCCGCTCTCTGAGACACACACACACACACGCACGCACTCACTCACGGACAGAACAGCGGACCACAGGCGTGATTTTTGCGCTGTTTATGTCATATATATGTGGTTCGAGCTGTTGAGGCGCCACTTTATATATTAAACAGTGTAGTCCACGCACACACAAAGATGGGAGGTAAGAAGGGACGTCAAGATGGGAGACACGACTCCCCACCACCTTCCCCTCCACTGGATGCAGACTCTCATCCTCCACCTCCAGTGACGGACATCGCCACAATTCTGAAGTGGATGGACGACCGGGACGAGAGACGCAGAGAGATGGAACTTCAGAGGGAGGAGACACGAAGAGAGGAGGAAAAGTTGCGCTTTGAGGCGCTATTGGCGACCCTGGCGCTAACCCACCCCACCTCACTTGCAGGTAGCGCACTTCAAGGCGCCAGTACACTCCCTCCTCCACCACACCAGCGTCCTCCAGCTCCCAAGGCATCTGTTCAACCCCCACCCGCCCTCTCACCAGACGTCACGTTTCAGCTTTTTCGTGAGTGGAGGCGGCGTTGGACAGATTACTCCACGATGGTGGACCTTGACAGCATGCCTCCAAACAAACAGCTCATCCAACTGTGGATGTGTTTGTCGCTGGAGACCCAGAGAGTTTTGGAGCACACGTTGCACATGCCTCCCGACTCTACCTCTTCAGTGACGGATGTGCTCGACCTTTTACAGGAGCATGTTAAGGGTCGGAACAACGAGGCTTTGCGTCGCCGTGCCTTTACCAGCTGCCAGCAGGCGGAGAACGAATCCTTTGACGACTTTTTTGTACGTTTGAAGAGTTTGTCTGAGGAGATCGACGTCTGCAAGGCGCACAGCCGGGAATGTGAGGAAGCCTGGATCAAGCACGGGATCTTGACAGGTGTCAGGCACGAAGAGTTGATGCAGCGACTCATCCCCCTGGACGCTTCCTCCACACTCCAGGTGGTAGTGACTGAATGTCGGTCATACGAGGCCACCAAGTCCGCCACCTCTGCCTTACGGGCCCCACCTGCTGTGAGAGCTATCTCACAGTACAAGAAGGGTAAGAAGGCGGCCAACAACGCGAAGGCTGCCACACGTTCTTCCACGCCTCCGCCTAGTGCTTCCTGTGGCAGGTGTGGAAAGCAGCACAGCCCCAAGACTTGCCCGGCCGCCGATGCACTGTGTCGTGGATGTGACCGTAAGGGCCACTGGTCTAACACAGACAGGTGCCCTGCACGAGGCCACAAGTGTCAGGCCTGCGGTCGCTATGGACACTACGACAAGTGCTGCCGCCAACCCAAGCCCAAAAGCCCGAGACGAGGAGGACAGCAGCGCACTTCCCTCGGGGTGGTTCGCACGCAGCCCCCTCCAGATGGCCCACGCAGCCCCAAGCAGCAGCGGAGTCACATCAGGAGAGTGGAATCGACCACACGCCCCAGGGCTACCCCTTCCCCTACTATCCGCGTCGCCGTCACACACGGTGATGTGTCGGGTCACATCGAGGTGATACCGGACACCGGCGCCGATACTACGGTGATTGGGTTGAAGCACCTCCAGAAACTGGGCCTCACCAAACGCGACCTGGGACCACCGCCGCAGCTGCTGTACTACAATGCGGACGGTTCCCAGATGCCGGACGCTGTGGTTCCTTTCAAGCAGAGATCACCTACGGCGACAGGTCGTGTCACGGATGGATCGACGTGCGGCCTACTCTCGCTACACCCTTGTTGTCGTGGGAGCACTGCAAGGAGTTAGGCGTGGTGCCCAGAGACTTTCCTGAGCAGATCCCAGCCGCTCGGTACACCGCCAGCAGGGTGCGTGAGTTAACGAGCGACGCGCCTGGCACTGCCACACAGAGCTGCCCAGAACCCGCGTCCACTCCCACCCACACAGGACGCTCCCCTGCCCAGATCCTGTATGGTCACCCTCTCCGCTCTTGCGTTCCTACACACGCCAAGGCCTTTGCGAAGGACTGGCAGACCAAAGCCGAGAGCTGCTACCGCCGCACCGCTACACGTGCCCAGGACGCCAAGGCTCGGTATGACGACCGTGCCCGCCCTCTTCAGCCGCTGGAGATTGGTGCCCTTGTCCGCGTCCAGGACCCGACGACGACACGTCGGCACAAGGTTGGCATAGTGATGGGCGTCGGCCGGTCGCGGGACTACAAGGTCAGGATGCCGAGTGGCCGTGTCTGGTGGAGGAACCGCCGCTTCCTCCGGCCAGTCCCACCCCCTGCTGCTGGCCCCCTGACCGAAGACGAGTCACCTACACCTCACGAGGATCCGCCCCACAGTGCACCTCGACGCTCGGAGCGACTTAGAACTAAGAAGTCCGCTCAAGACAAAGACTATGAGCGTGAGGGGGGAGGGAGATGTAGGTTATGTATCTAAGCTACTGTGCCGAGTAGCAACCCTGTACATAAGCTACTGTGCCGAGTAGCAACCCTGTACATAAGCTACTGTGCCGAGTAGCATTTATATATATAATCACGTGGCAACACTGCACGTGTTATGTGGCAACATTGCCCCGAGGCTGCCATATGGCAAGGCAGCCATAGTCTGACTGTGTGAGCCGTGCATGGCACACGCTGGTCACCACTTGTATTTCTCTCATCCACAATAAACGGACTCAGTGTTACTCAGTGTTTCCCTAGCCATCACTGCATTCTTCAGGGCACACTAGTAACCTTCACTTGCAACGTGTGTTCCAACACATGCTGCGTTCCCAAAGATAGACACATACGTAGCTGAATGAGCTGTTTAGGCTGTGGCAAGCTCTGGAGATCCACCATTGTAGCATAATCAGTCCACCGTCGCCGCCACTCACGAAAAGTCTGGAAAGTCTCATCAGGCTTCAAGGTGGGTGGGGGTTGGACAACCACTTTGGTAGAGGGCATTGACGAGGTATCTGAGCCAGTCGGGACCGGAGTAGTGGAAGGGCCAAGGGCTTGATTAGCAGTGAGGCTAGATATCAAAGCTGCAAACCGTTCGTTAACTTCCAGTCTCCGTTGGTGGTCCTCAGCATATCTTTTCGCTTCGTCCTGACACATTTCCTCCCTCATAAGCTTCATCAGAGCAATTATCTCTGAGGACAAGGCTGAGGGTCGGGGGGTGTGGCTGGGAGAGGGTGGGGCGTCGAGCACTGACTGGTCATCCATCTCTGTGGAGCTGTCATCCGTCTGACTCATACGGGCGCTAGGGACACCGCTGCATGAAGCCCGGGGCATAATCACTTTATCTGTATATTGTATGTCAAATCAGTGTTGACCGGTCAGCCCGAGTATCAACCAGATCTGAGACAACAAAATTAATTGAATACACAGATAAGTAACTTATATATATATATATATATATATATATATATATATATATATATATATATATATATATATATATATATATATATATATATATATATATATATATGTAATATTCAGAGTAATTTCGAATACCCCGCCATTGGCGATACTGAGCGTTCAAGGTCGTCGGAGGGAAGAGGGCGCTCCCTGCACATAGCCAGAGTTTGTGGAACTAGGCCTATATGATATTAAATGTAATTTGCCGAATTAATAATGATGCGATTCATGAAGTTAAGGGACTATTTTTGAATTTGAAATTATTATAGATCGTTTATCAGTCTGAATAATGTTACGGGTGTCCCAAGGAGTTATTAGTTAGGCGGAAAATATGTCACGTAGGCCTAAGCTAGCGCCTTGGAGAGACGCGACGCTGGCTGGTCCTCAGTCACGTGAAAGCGATTGGACCTACAGGACATCCCTGCGCGTCCGTCCACAGAAATAGTCACGTGGTCTAGTCACCTGTGCTGCGCTATTGCAGTATAACAAGTAAGTCTCATTCAATCTCAGACAGGGTTTAGATAGGGCGGTGATAAAGTAAACTAGAGCTAACAGTGAGTTCATTTCAGGGTTTCCGTCAGAACCCACTTGACCGGAGTTGACCGGAGTTGACCGGAGTTTGACTGCGAGAGATTGACTGCCGTTGATGATTGAGGGTGGCGATTGTCGCCATTGGACCGATCAGTGTAGGCCTGTCACTGTTTAGCGGGGTATCAAGGATCTCTTGAGGGAATCTAGCCGTCTGGGTGCAGCTGACGACGGGACGATCGTGGGTCAGCAGCTCTCCTCTACCTCGGCTCACAACACCACATGACTCGAGCAGCTTAGTGAAACCCTCTTGCTAACGGGAAGCTAAAGCTTCTCTCAACTGTACAAGGTCTGATTGGCTCACTCCCTTCCGCTGTATGGACACACTGGGAGTACACTGAGGCTATCTGAGTAAATTAATGGTCACACACTGAGACCATGAGTCTAGGACTCTAGGAGATACCTAGAGGAACATTTTATCTCCCTTATTACGGGTGTATGTTGAGTTGGGTGGAGCATGGTTCACGAGTATTGGTGGACCCAGTAACATATTAATAATAGTGAATATATTTGGGTGTAGTTGATACCATTTCTCAGTTACTGATATTATCGTGACGTGTGTAGTTTAATATTTTTTAAACAATTTTGATAGTATTGGGTTTGAATGTTTGTGTCACTACGTGGAACCAGAGTGATACTGTGATTTGATTCTTTTAATGCATTTAATTTTTCTTTATAATTCCGATCTCAGGTATAACCTTTGTTCCCCAGAGTAGTGTTTAAATTAGGTTAGGAAGTGTGCATCTGTTGGGGTGATATAATTTTGTTGAGTGCCCTTAAGGCCTATTCATTGTAGAGTATGTAATTTCTTATCTTTTATTACCATTTCCTCAGTGACTGATGTTATGTTGTTGAAAGCCCTTAAGGCCTATTCATTGTAGAGTATTTAATTTCTTATTTTTTATTACCATTTCCTCAGTGACTGATATTATTTTGTTGAAAGCCCTTAAGGCCTATTCATTGTAGAGTATTTAATTTCTTATTTTTTAATACCATTTCCTAAGTGACTGATATTATTTTGTGAAAGCCCTTAAGGCCTGTTTCATGTGTGCAAGCAACATTTCTTAATACTTCAAATTTATTGTTGCCTGAGTTTCTAATAATTTCTATATCATGTATAACTTTTATTCCCCAGAGTAATGTTTTAAGTTCAAGTTAAGAGGTGCGTATATTGATGTACCATTATTTGATTGTGTTTGCAGTGTTGGAGGGAATATAAGTGTCTAATTTTTACAGTGTGTCTCATTCATCCCAGTCACAGACGCTATCCTTCCACGGGTCACGGACAATTCATTTTGTTTAGTAGATTTAAGTGTTCTTGTGCTGGTTCGGGATTTTTCTCAAAGGGGCGCTTCCACTGCCATTACCATCTTATAATCTTTAATAAACCCCAAGTCCAGTAAATTCCGACCGGTTACAAATGGTAGCAGAGCGTAGTTATTTTTATTTCGTGACTGATAGTTCTGTGGTTGGGATCATGAGCGTAATCATGGAGTGGATGGAAACGGTAGAGAGTGTGACCCCAACTCTACTCATGCTCCCCATGGGAATGGGTTTGTTGTGGTTGACGGTGCGGGGTTACTCGGAGAAAAGGAGAGACAGCCCGGGTTTGGTACAGTTGAGAGAAGAGTTCGTGGAACGTATTGGGAACCTAGAGGGGAAAATCCGGGGAGAGTACCAGGAACGATTGGAACAGTTAGAAGGGAAGATCAATGGGGAATGTCAGGCATGGGCGAACCAAATCAGGGGGGAGTATGGAGTATATGTACAACAGTTAAGGGGGGAGTACCACACACAACTGCAACAGTTAGAGAAGGAACATCAACAACACCTAGTTCAGTTGGGGGATGCACTAGATAGGGTAAAGACACAGTATCAAATACAGCACGATGAGACAATGTGGGAGATGAAGAGACACAATAGTAGAGAGGGAACTAGTCTCGGGGCTGGGTTGACCATGTCTAAGTTCGACGGTAGGCCAGGAGTAGAGGTAGGGAAGTGGTTAAGAGAGGTTGACCGAACCCTCAAGCTGCTAGACGGAGACGAAGTCAGTCGAATCCAATTCATAATAAGGCATCTTGTGGGGCCTGCGGCAGATCGCGTATACAATGCACGCAGAGATTGGGAAACCGTAGACGAATTAACTTGTTATTTGAAGCAGCAATACGGCGGGCAGACGGCCACGTACGACGCCATTCAGAAGGTGATGAGTCGGAAACAAAGGAGCAACGAAACGCTTCTTGAATATTATGATGCTATGCTCGATTTAAACGATGAGTTGAACCACCATGGTCATAAATATGATAAGGCCCTTTTGGGAGATGCAATCACTCGGGGGCTCAAGGAGGAACAAAGCCGTATGTGGTTATTGGAGGAGATCAAGAAGTATCCTCACCGTAGTCTAGACGAGTGGATCACGGGCTGAGAGAGGCGGAACCATAACGAGAGGCTTTGAGGGAGGTACCGCTGACTAAAGGAATAGAGAACGAGCCGCAGGTTGGAGGCTCGATTCTCCCGATGTGCTATGCGTGTGGACAAGAGGGCCACCTCAGTTTCAATTGCACGAGCAGGTCCGGACCAGGAGAGAGTGTCCCAAGGGGATACGTGGCCAATGGCCAGTATCGAGTTGGAAATAACAATCGGAACTGGCGGTCGGGAAATGGTCAAGGCCAGGCAGTCCCCGCCAACCGTTCCTGGCCTCACCAATAGATTCCACCGGCGATGTTATGAATCAAGAGAGAGCGGACCCATGGTCAAGAGTGGTTCGCATGACAAATTTAATCACAACAGAAGGTACCTTAAGGCTGAAAGCAGAGTGTCCTAAGGTTTCGGTGCTGGTAGCGGGTCGTGAAATGTGGGGTTTAGCAGATACTGGGGCAGAAGTGTCGTTAATTGATGAACTTTTCTACCGTCGGGAGTTGGAGCCTGCAGGCGTGGTGTTGCAGCCCACTCGAATAAGGGTAAAAGGGGCGTCAGGGTTTCCAGTGCCGTGTGTGGGGTGTATTCGGGTCACTATGGTCGTATGTGGGGTGAAAGTCACTGATGTGGGGATGTTGGTTTGTCCAGGGATTGAGACCCAGGGTAAGGGGCAGTCGCATGTCGGGTTGTTGGGGATGAATGTGCTGGGGGAGGTTGTGGAGATCTGGCCGCACATGTATCACTTGTGCAGGGAAGCCAGGAGCACCGCTCAGTGGGAAAATTGCTTGCATGAGGTTAGGCAGTTATGTGCAATAGAGGCCATCAGCCTGGGGTATTGCATGACAGAGAGGAAGAAAAGCCCAACCATTCCTCCCCGGAGTACTCGGTTGCTGTCAGTATGTGTTCCCTCATTAAGCCAGGTAGCTAACAAAGAAGTAGTGATTGAACCTCTAACCATAGAGGATGGAGGTTGGATGCCTGAGGGTGTGATAGTGTTGCCGACAGCTGTAAGAGTAGTGAGAGGCATGACCCAGGTGTTGGTGGCAAATCTGTCTGATAGTCGTAAGAACTTGAGGGGCAATTGGCGGATTGGGAAAGTGGCTTCTGGGACGGAAGTTGAGGCAGACATCAGTGAAGAGGTGTATGTGAGGACAGTTCAACCGGATGCCCGCACGGAGGTCAAAGTGCACACGGAGGAAATGAATGAGGAACAAGAGCGTGCAGTTAGGTGTTTAATAGAAGAGTTTAGTGATATTTTTGAAGGAGAGGGCCAGCCCATAGGAAAGGCTATTGGGATTCAGCATGAGATCCCAGTGACCACAGACAGGCCAGTTAGGGCGCCATATCGGAGGATCCCTCCAAACCAGGTACCAGAGGTGAAGCAGCACATTAGCCAGCTGTTAGGTCAGGGAGTAATTCAGCATAGTGAGAGTCCGTACTCTGCCGCCATTGTAGTAGTGAGGAAAAAGGACGGGACGCTGAGGTTGTGCATTGACTATCGTGACTTAAATAAGGTCACGGTACGCGATGCGTTTCCTCTGCCTAGGATAAATGAAACTCTAGAATCTCTGACGGGGGCCCAGTTTTTTTCAACGTTTGATCTGGCGGCGGGATATCACCAGATAGAAGTAAAACCTTCAGACCGTCCAAAGACTGCCTTCAGCACAAGCTTCGGACACTTTGAGTACAGGCGACTGCCTATGGGATTGTCAAATAGTCCGGGAACCTTTCAGAGATACATGGAGCGGATTTTAGGGGATAAGATTTTCTCCT
Organism: Homarus americanus; assembly: GCF_018991925.1. Taxonomy (NCBI): domain Eukaryota; kingdom Metazoa; phylum Arthropoda; class Malacostraca; order Decapoda; family Nephropidae; genus Homarus; species Homarus americanus. The sequence continues at coordinate 11,050 of NW_024723115.1, read as the reverse complement.
CGTTGCTTGTATACCTTGATGATGTGATGGTGTTTTCAAGTACAATAGGTCAGCATATAGTCAGATTGAGGGAATTATTTTGCAGGATGAGGGAGAATAACTTAAGATTTAAACCTAAAAAGTGTGAAATAATGGCTTCAAAAGTAAGTTATTTAGGATATCAGGTGTCAGCTGAAGGCATCACAGCTCATCCTGAGAAGATTAGGGTAGTAAGAGATTGGCCAGTCCCTCAGACAGTGAAAGATGTGCGGTCTTTTGTAGGGTTCACATCATTTTATAGGAAATTTGTTAAAGGGTTTGCCCAAATAGCTGCTCCGCTGCATGCGTTGATGCATGGGAAATCTAAGGATCGGGTAGATAGTGAATGGAGAGAGGAACAGCAACAGGCTTTTGAGAAACTGAAAGACAAGGTGACGCAGACACCAGTGTTGGCTTGCCCAGATTTCACTCAGGAGTTTATATTAGAAACAGATGCAAGTTTTCGTGGGCTAGGTGCGGTGCTGTCCCAGCGGAAGGATGGCAGGTTGCATCCGGTGTGCTATGCGAGTCGGGGCCTGAGGAAATCAGAACGTAACATGAACAACTATAGTTCTCGTAAGTTAGAGATGTTAGCACTCAAATGGGCAGTAGTGGATAAATTCAGGGATTATTTGGCAGGGAAACATTTCACAGTCTATACAGATAACAACCCACTCAGTCACCGCGAGAAGGCTAAACTAGGTGCCGTGGAAAGTAGGTGGAATGCGGATCTCGAGCAGTTTAACTTTACTATAGAGTACAAGCCGGGGAAGAACAACATTGTGGCGGATACGCTATCTAGAATCCCGGCGGAACAGGAGGAAGATAGTGAAGAAGAGTATACAGCGATGCATGTACTAGAGGAGAACGGGGCAGGAAGGAAGGAACTGTGGACGATGGATGGGCTGCGTAAGGAGCAAGAAGGCATGGACTATATGACAAAACTGCGAAGATGGTTGGTGGGAGAGCTGCCGGAGGTTGAGGTACAGGTAGAGCTCCAAAATGATGATTTCCGCAAGATGTACCGAGCTAGGAAATCCCTGATCGTAAGAGAAGAGGTTGTCTGGCATAGAAGACCCGAAGGGAAGAATCTATGGAGGGAGGTGCCAGTGTTAACTCCAAACTTGCAGGAAGCTTTGACTAGAGCCTGCCACGACGAGTTTGGGCATCAGGGGCGAGATCGCACCCTGTCGCTGGTGCAGGAGTGAGGTTTCTGGTCAGGCATGGGAGAAACAGTGCGAGACTACATAGCCAGCTGCGAGAGGTGTGGAGTAGCAAAAGATGAAGTGCCGAAACCCCAACTGCATTTAGGGACGATTGAAGCTGCCAAACCATTAGAGACACTGGCCGCAGATTTCACCTTGCTGGACAAGCGGCAAGGATTGGAGAGTGTCCTGATAATGGTTGACGTATACAGTCGTTACACTTGGGCCTTTCCCACCAAAGACCAGAAAGCCTCGACGATTGCAAAGATCCTGGTGAATCGGATCTTCCTGGCAGTGGGTGCACCTGAGTGACTGTTGACCGATCAGGGAAGAAATTTTGGCAGTGCATTGGTCCGACAAACTTGTGCCACCTTTGGGGTGAAGAAAATAAGGACGTCAGCATATCACCCACAGGGAAATGGTATGGTGGAACGGTTCAATCGAACCCTGCACGGTCTGCTGGCCACCCTCGAGGAAGAGGAAAAGAATAGGTGGCCAGAGCATCTGCAGGCAGTGGTGTCACAATATAACGCGACTCCGCATGCCACGACAGGGTTTTCCCCATTCCTGTTGTTTTACGGGAGAGAATCAAACCTGCCGTTTGACCTTAGGCCGGAAGTAGACCCAGAGCCGGTAGATGAGTGGGTAATGGTGATTAGAGACCGGCAACGAAGATTGCAGGAAGCAGTGGAGATCAATGTTCGGAGACGTAAGGAAATAAACAGAAGGAAAAGAGAAGAGAAAGCCCACGAGAGTAGCTGGGAAGTGGGCCAGGAGGTTTTGCTGAGGAACAATGTAAAAATAGGCCGGTGTAAGCTGCAAAACCATTGGTTTGATACGAGATGGCACATTGTTGAGGTCCTAAATCCAAGGCCTGGTTTATATCGCATTGAGCCCAGTGGGGGAGAAGATCTGGAAGCGAGAGTGGAAAACCGGAGCAACTTGAAGGCTGCTCCAACCCTAAGGCATCCGGGAGACCCAGCGATGGATGAATCTGAGGATGAAGACGAGGAGCCCCCACCCCAGATGAGCAAGATGAAGAGAAGTAGTTCAGAGAGGTCGATCGAGCCTCCAACTGAAAGACGAAGCCGATAAATTACAGTTTAGGGTGCATGGTAATGAGAAAAGGCAGGTTGTCGAGGGTGAGTTGGAGGAGTTGTGAGTAGGGCAGAGGGGATTGGAGAGATGGTTAGGTCAGAGATGTGCGTTGAGTAGTGGTTGCTGTCATGAGCGGGATTGAGAGTACAGTTGTAATGTCCAGGGCCTCACTAATATGGACTGGTACATTGTCAGAGGGTTGGTCTGCCAGCATGAGGTTCGGAGACGTGGACTGAGTATTGTTTTGACACTGGTTCCTCTTAGTTCAAGGGCCATGAAAAGGAGAGCATGTTTGAGATGGACTGAGTATTGTTTTGATACTGGTTCTCTTAGTTCAAGGGCCAGGCCAAAGGAGAGCATGTTTGAGATGAACTGAGTATTGTTTGACACTGGTTCTCTTAGTTCAAGGGCCAGGCCAAAGGAGAGCATGTTTGTTTTGGGCTGGTATTAATTTTGACATTGGTTCTCTAGTTAAGGGCCAGGCAAAAGGGGAGCGTGATGTTCTGGTTGGTTTTGAGTTGGGCTAGGAAGAAATGGAGTTGTTGGCTGCGAGTGGAATAGTACAGAGTTGAAGGTGGGTTCTATGTTGTTCTCTCAGCACATGAGGGCAGTGCTGTTTTCTTTTAGGGGGGTCGAGTGTTACCGGGAGAGAAAAGGAGAGAAGAGAAGACAAATGCTGCGTTTAGCAAAAGGGGTAAGATGCAGTTTCTTAGAACAAATTTTTAAGGGGGTCGTATGTATGTTTTCTCAGCACATGAGGACAGTGCTGTCTTTTTTTAGGGGGGTCGATTGTAATATTCAGAAATTTCAGAGTAATTTCGAATACCCCGCCATTGGCGATACTGAGCGTTCAAGGTCGTCCGAGGGAAGAGAGCGCTCCCTGCACATAGCGAGAGTTTGTGGAACTAGGCCTATATGATATTAAATGTAATTTGCCGAATTAATAATGATGCGATTCATGAAGTTAAGGGACTATTATTGAATTTGAAATTATTATAGATTGTTTATCAGTCTGAATAATGTTACGGGTGTCCCAAGGAGTTATTAGTTAGGCGGAAAATATGTCACGTAGGCCTAAGCTAGCGCCTTGGAGAGACGCGACGCTGGCTGGTCCTCAGTCACGTGAAAGCGATTGGACCTACAGGACATCCCTGCGCGTCCGTCCACAGAAATAGTCACGTGGTCTAGTCACCTGTGCTGCGCTATTGCAGTATAACAAGTAAGTCTCATTCGATCTCAGACAGGGTTAGATAGGGCAGTGATAAAGTAAACTAGAGCTAACAGTGAGTTCATTTCAGGGTTTCCGTCAGAACCCACTTGACTGGAGTTGACTGGAGTTGACCGGAGTTGACTGCGAGAGATTGACTGCCGTTGATGATTGAGGGTGGCGATTGTCGCCATTGGACCGATCAGTGTAGGCCTGTCACTGTTTAGCGGGGTAGCAAAGGATCTCTTGAGTGAACGAGTGCTCCCGACAACTAACACGACACGGGACCAGCATCAGCAGTGGGTGATCAGTTCTTACCACTCCGGTGCACAACCCCACATGTCCCGAGCAGCTGGTGAAACCCTCTTGCTAACGGGAAGCTAAAGTTTCTCTCAACTGCACAAGGTCTGATTGGCTCACTCTCTTCCTGCCCATGGACGCACTGGGAGTACACTGAGGCTATCTGAGTATATTAATGGTCACACACTGAGACCGTGAGTCTAGGACTCTAGGAGATACCTAGAGGAACATTTTATCTTCCTTATCACGGGTGTAGTTAACACCATTCCTCAGACTGATATTATCTTGACGTGTGTAGTTTAATATTTCTGAAATAATTTTGATAGTAGTGTTTTTTTGAATGTTTGTGCCATTAAGTGGAACCAGAGTGATACTGTGATTTGATTCTTTTAATGCCTCTAATTCTTCATAATTCTGATCTCAGGTATAACCTTGTTCCCCAGAGCAGTGGTTAGGTTAGGTTAGGAAGTGTACACCTGTTGGGGTGCTATAACTTTGTTGAGTGATATTATTTTGCTGAAAGCCCTTAGGGCCTATTCATTGTAGAGTATTTAATTTCTTATCTTTTATTACCATTCCTCAGTGACTGATATTATTTTGTTGAAGACCCTTAAGGCCTATTCATTGTGGAGTATTTAATTTCTTATTTTTTAGTACCATTTCCTAAGTGACTGATATTATTTTGTGAAAGCCCTTAAGGCCTGTTCATATGTGCAATTAACATTTCTTAATACTTTAGATTTATTGTTGCCTGTGTTTCTAATAATTTCTATGTCATGTATAACTTTTATTCCCCAGAGTAGTGGTTAAAGTTTAAGTTAAGAGGTGCGCATATTGGTGTACCATTATTTGATTGTGTTTGTAGTGTTGGAGGGAATATAAGTGTCTAAATTTTACAGTGTGTCTCATTCATCCCAGTCACAGACGCTATCCTTCCACGGGTCACGGACAGTTCATTTTGTGTAGTAGATTTAAGTGTTCTTGTGCTGGTTCGGGATTTTTCTCAAAGGGGCGCTTCCACTGCCTTTACCATCTATTAAATTTTAATAAACCCCAAGTCAAGTGAGAAATTAAAGTCCAGCAAATTCCGACCGGTTACATATATATATATATATATATATATATATATATATATATATATATATATATATATATATATATATATATATATATATATATATATATATATATATATATATATATATACAGTATATATATATATGTAATATTCAGAAATTTCAGAGTAATTTCAAACACGGCGCAATTGGCGATACTGAGCTTTCAAGGTCGTTCGGAGGGAAGAGAGCGCTCCCTGCACATAGCGAGAGGTTGTGGAACTAGGCCTAAGTGATATTAAATGTAATTTGCCGAATTAATAATGATGTGATTCATGAAGTTAAGGGACTATTATTGAATTTGAAATTATTATAGATCGTTTATCAGTCTGAATAATGTCACGGGTGTCCCAAGGAGTTATTAGTTAGGCGGAAAATATGTCACGTAGGCCTAAGCTAGCGCCTTGGAGAGACGCGACGCTGGCTGGTCCTCAGTCACGTGAAAGCGATTGGACCTACAGGACATCCCTGCGCGTCCGTCCACAGGAATAGTCACGTGGCCTAGTCACCTGTGTTGCACTATTGCAGTATAACAAGTAAGTCTCATTCGATCTCAGACAGGGTTAGGTAGGGCAGTGGTAAAGTTAACAAGAGCTAACAGTGAGTTCATTTCAGGGTTTCCATCAGAACCCACTTGACTGCGAGAAATTGACTGCGAGAGTGATGACCGCGAGAGATTGACTGCCGTTTGAGACTGCCGTTGATGATTGAGGGTGGCGATTGTCGCCATTGGACCGATCAGTGTAGGCCTGTCACTGTTTAGCGGGGTATCAAAGGATCTCTTGAGGGAATCTAGCCGTCTGGGTGCCCAGCTGACGACGGGACGATCGTTGGGGTCATCAACTCTCCTCTACCTCGGCTCACAATACCACATATTTCAAGCAGCTTAGTGAAACCCTCTTGCTAATGGGAAGCTAAAGCTTCTCTCAACTGTACAAGGTCTGATTGGCTCACTCCCTTCCGCTTTATGGATGTACCAGGGGGTAAAGTGAAGCTAGCTGAGTGATACAGGGTCGCACACTGGGGCCAAGAGTCAGTGGAGTTTAGAGGTACACTTTCCAAGGTGGAGAAAGGCTGATTTGGGCCTTCAACTACGGGTGCCTGTTGGTTGTGCCTTAAACGACTACGGAGTGCAGGTCGGAATTTACTGGTCGGAATTTACTGGACTTTATTTTCTCACTTGACTTGGGGTTTATTAAAGATTATTAGATGGTAATGGCAGTGGAAGCGCCCCTTTGAGAAAAATCCCGAACCAGCACAAGAACACTTAAATCTACTAAACAAAATGACTTGTCCGTGACCCGTGGAAGGATAGCGTCTGTGACTGGGATGAATGAGACACACTGTAAAATTTAGACACTTATATTCCCTCCAACACTACAAACATAATCAAATAATGGTACACCAATATGCGCACCTCTTAACTTGAACTTAAAACACTACTCTGGGGAATAAAAGTTATACATGATATAGAAATTATTAGAAACTCAGGCAACAATAAATTTGAAGTATTAAGAAATGTTACTTGCACACATGAAACAGGCCTTAAGGGCTTTCACAGAATAATATCCACCATTGCGGAAGTAGTATAAAAATAAGAAATTATTAATTACACCATGAATAGGCCTAAAAGGCACTCAATATAATTATGTTACACCAACAGATGCAGGCCTTAAGGGTTTTCAACAAAATAATATCAGTCACTGAGGAAATGGTATCAAAAAATAAGAAATTAAATACTCTACAATGAATAGGCCTTAAGGGCACTCAACAAAATTATATCACCCCAACAGATGCACACTTCCTAACCTAACTTAACCACTACTCTGGGGAACAAAGGTTATACCTGAGATCGGAATTATGAAGAAAAATTAGATGCATTAAAAGACTCGAATCACAGTATCACTCTGGTTCCACTTAGTGACACAAACATTCAAAAACAATACTATCAAAATTGTTTAAGAAATATTAAACTACACACTTCAAGATAATATCAGTAACTGAGAAATGGTATTAACTACACCCAAATATATTGTCACTATTATTGGTTTGCTACTGGGTCCACCAATACCAGTGAACCATGCTCCACCCAACTCAACATACACCCGTAATAAGGGAGATAAAATGTTCCTCTAGGTATCCCCTAGACTCATGGTCTCAGTGTGCGACCCTGTATCACTCAGCTGGCCTCACTTTATCCCCAGTACATCCATGAAACGGAAGCGAGTGAGCAAATCAGACCTTGTACAGTTGAGAGAAGCTTTAGCTTCCCGTTAGCAAGAGGGTTTCACTAAGCTGCTCGAGACATGTGGTGTTGTGAGCCGAGGTAGAGGAGAGCTGATGACCCCAACGATCGTCCCGTCGTCAGCTGGGCACCCAGACGGCTAGATTCCCTCAAGAGATCCTTTGATACCCCGCTAAACAGTGACATGCCTACACTGATCGGTCCAATGGCGACAATCGCCACCCTCAATCATCAACGGCAGTCTCAAACGGCAGTCAATCTCTCGCGGTCATCACTCTGGCAGTCAAACTCCTGTCAAGTGGGTCCTGACGGAAACCCTGAAATGAACTCACTGTTAGCTCTTGTTAACTTTACCACTGCCCTATCAAACCCTGTCTGAGATTGAATGAGACTTACTTGTTAAACTGCAATAGTGCAACACAGGTGACTAGGCCACGTGACTATTTCTGTGGACGGACGCGCAGGGATGTCCTGTAGGTCCAATCGCTTTCACGTGACTGAGGACCAGCCAGCGTCGCGTCTCTCCAAGGCGCTAGCTTAGGCCTACGTGACATATTTTCCGCCTAACTAATAACTCCTTGGGACACCCGTAACATTATTCAGACTGATAAACGATCTATAATAATTTCAAATTCAATAATAGTCCCTTAACTTCATGAATCGCATCATTATTAATTCGGCAAATTACATTTAATATCATATAGGCCTAGTTCCACAACCTCCCACTATGTGCAGGGAGCGCTCTCTTCCCTCAGACGACCTTGAACGCTCAGTATCGCTAATGGCGGGGCATTTGAAATTTCTGAATATTACATATATATATATATATATATATATATATATATATATATATATATATATATATATATATATATATATATATATATATATATATATATATATATATAATCAACGACCTCACCAGCCAGGATTCGAACCCTCGACCTACTGGGTGGGACTAGGGAATGCTACCGACCAACCCACAAGGACACTAAAAGCAGTCCTAGGCTCTGTTATATTTCACACAAAGCCTGTTCATCGAGCTGATGGCGCCGTGAACCTCATTGGGAACTGCCCGTGCCTCGTATGTGGACTTTGAACATATAAAGTCCTCGTGTTATATGGACTAAAAATGAAGTATATATATGGTACTTCGTGTTTCATACCAGCTGGATTCGGTAAAATGCTACTGACACCACATACGAGGCACGGGCAGTTCCCAATGAGGTTCACGGCGCCATCAGCTCGATGAACAGGCTTTGTGTGAAATATAACAGAGCCCAGGACTGCTTTTAGTGTCCTTGTGGGTTGGTCTGTAGCGTTCCCTTGTCCCACCCAGTAGGTCGAGGGTTCAAATCCTGGCTGGTGAGGTCGTTGATTATATGTTCAAAGTCCGCGTGTTATATGGACTAAAAATGAAGTATATATATATATATATATATATATATATATATATATATATATATATATATATATATATATATATATATATATATATATATATATATATATATATATGCTGATAACCACAGGAAACAAGAAAACACGAAGTTCCCAAGCGCTTTCGTGTAATTCACATCTTCAGGGGTGAGTACAGACTAAGGAGAAATACATAACAAGGCATATATATACAGTAGAGGAGAGTGAGATCAAGTCCCTAGGGGACAGTGAGTGTCCACAATGGTTAGTCACTAGGTAGTGACCCTACTAATCTTCAAAAGCACCGCAGCAGTCGGTAGTCAGGTCAGAGGGTAAGATGGCCCAACCTTCTCACCTGGTTACAAATCTTCTTAATTACGAAATTATCCAGTTTGTACATACCATTACTCAAATTCATGTTGACGGATTCGGTATGTTTAATGAGACTGGATTCTATAATGTTCCTACTGTCAATTGAATTACAAGGTAATATTGAAGAGGCATTATCCCAGTCAATGCAATGCTTATTATCCCTCAAATGAACAAACAGAGCATTGGATTCCTGGCCTGTCCTAACACTATATTTATGTTGTTTAAGTCTAGTTACAAGATCTTTACCTGTCTGGCCTAAGTGAAACGTATTACATTACTTGCAAGGAACCTTGTAAGTGCAGCCACCTGCATTGTTGGGGGAGTTCTTCATTAACATTTGTTTTACAGTGCATGAGTTTTTAAATGCCACATTGACGTTCCAGGTTTTTAGTTGTAAATGAATTTAACATTTTTTTTTTGTGAAATGGTAATACTAAGAGATTCTTATGGTCATGGGTGGGCTTGGGATCGGTTCTATAAAAAGATTTCTGAGTAATATTGAGGTATTTGTCTATAAAAGATCTAGGGTACTTATGTTTCTAGCCAATATTATAGATATATTTATATTCCTCATCAATGAATTCCGGACTGCAAATTCTCAAAGCACGTAAAAACATTGATGAAAATACTGACTGTTTGACTCTACTATGGTAGGCAGAATAATAATGAATGTATGAACACACATTAGTAGGTTTCCTATAAATACTGAACTTAAAGGTGTTACCTATTCTATGGATCAGACAGTCTAGGAAAGGCAATTTACAGTCATGCTCTAATTCCACAGTGAATTTGATCGAGGGGGCTAAGTTGTTAAGTTGTGGCAGAAAAGCTTTTTGGTCCTCATTACATGGCCAGAGACATAATACATCATCTACATATCTAAACCAGACTGCTGAAGGTGGTAAAATATTACTTAATAGGTTCTTTTCAAAGAATTCCATAACATTCTTCATTGAATTCAAATTTACAATCCTTAATACATAGTTTGATGAGTTCGATGAAGTAGTCTTTCGAGACGGGCAATGAAATATTGTCCAGGGAATCTATGAGGAACTTCGGTAAATCATCAACTGGGACCTTTGTAAAGAGAGATGTAACTTCTCTCTTTACAAAGGTCACCTTTACATATAGCCTTACTTTAGAAAATAAGAAGAACATAAGAAAATAAGGAGTCTGCAATAGGCCGGTTGGCCTGTGCATGGCAGCTCCAGTCGAGAGTTACTACCACTATCTATCATCCATGAATCTATCCAACCTCCTTTTGAAACTTTCCAGCGTTCCAGCACTTACTATAAAGTTGCTAAGCTTGTTCCACTCGTCCACCACCCTATTTGTGAACCAGTTCCTTCCTATCTCCCTCCTAAACCTAAACTTATCCAACTTAAATCCGTTGCTCCAAGTCCTATCCTGCTCGGATACTATAAGAACTTTATCTATATCCCCTTTATTGATTCCTTTCACCCACTTAAATACTTCTATCATATCTCCCCACACTTTTCGTCTTTCTAGGGCAGGGGTTCTCAACCAGGGGGGAATTGTATTTTCAGGGGGGGAAAACTGATTCGGGAGCAAGAGATATGTTCGATGAGAAATCAATCACAGAATTTTGGCCCTTGATGTGCGATTCCTACCCAAAAGTGGCAGAAAGAGCTATCCGTGCATTGCTTCCGTTTGTGTCGACATATCTTTGTGAGTCAGGCTTTTAAACTCTGTTGCAAATTAAAACGAAGCAACGTAGTAGATTAGAGGTAGAAAAATGACCTGCGTTGTGCCCTTTCAAGCACTCCTCCGCGTATCCCAGAATTGGCGAAGAAAAAACAATCACAGGTTTCTCATTGACTGTAATCTTCATCCGAATAAAATTAATTATAAATTTACAATATCCTGGTATTCTATTGAACTTTTTGTTTATTGCATTATGCTTCAGTTTGGTCTGTTAAGTAATTCATTATAAATAAAAAAAAAACTATTTTACTTTTATTCAAGTTTTATAAATCCATCAACATTTTCAATTGGCATTTAATTTGTAAAACTCCACTATAAAAATAATCCATGCAAAATTGTAAATGTA
>NW_024723114.1:0-45944 GCF_018991925.1 Homarus americanus | reverse complement strand
CAGGTGCTCCTCTGCCACTCCTGGTACACACCTGACACTCCCAGGATTACACCCTTCGCCTCCCAGGTACCTCAGACACTCCCAGGTACACCTCAGACACTCCCAGGTGCCTCAGACACTCCCTGGTACACCTTTGACTCTCCCAGGTACACCTCCTGACATTGCCAGGTGCACTCGGCTCACTGCCAGGTGCACTTCATGCACTCCAGGTACACCTCCCGATACTCCCAGGTGCACCTCTGACCTTGCTCCCAGGTACACCTCAGACACTCCCAGGTACCTCTGACACTCCCAAGTGCCACCCACTGACACTCCCAGGTGCTCCTCTGACACTCACATGGTGCACCCCTAACACTCCCCAGGTAATCTCAGGGAATTCATAGGTACACCTCGGCCTCCCAGGAACACCTCGGCTCCCAGGTACACCTCCCCGGCATTCCTGGTGCTCTCTGACCTCCCAGGTACCTCAGGCACTCCCAGGTGCCTCTGAGACTCCCAAGTACCTCCGACACTCCCAGGTGCCTCGGCCTCCCAGGTGCTCCTCTGACACTCCTTTTACCCCCCACTCCCAGGTACACCTCAGACACTCCCAGGTACACCTCTGACACTCCAGGTACACCTCTGGCTTCCAGGTACTCCTCGGCTTGCTCCTGCTCTCTCTGACACTCCCAGGTACACCTCCCTCCCAGGTACACCTCTGGGACTCCCGTGCCTCTCACACTCCAGGTACTCCTCTCACACTCCCCTGGGTACTCTCCTGGCTTGCTCACAGGTACACCACTGACACCCAGGTTGTCTGACACTCCCAGGTACACCTCAGGCACTCCCAGGTACCTCAGACACTCAGGCAGACCACTGACTCCCAGGTACACCTCCAGCTTGCTCCCAGGTCACATCTGACCTCCCAGGTACACCTGGTCACTTCCAATGACACCTCAGACACATCCAGGTACCTTGACACTCCCAGGTGCATCCTGACACTCCCAGGTACCTCTGACACTCCCAGGTGCACCACTGGCTTGCTCCCAGGTACTCCTCTGACACTCCCTGGTGCACTAACACTCAGGTACCTCAGAGAATTCCCAGGTACACCTCTGGCTTACTCCCGGGAACACCTCCCGACACTCCCAGGTACACCTTTGACATTCCTGGTACTCCTCTGACTTGCTCCCAGGTGCCACCTCAGGCACTCCCAGGTACCTCTGAGACTCCCAGGTACCTCCGACTTACTCCCAGTACACCTCTGACACTCCCGTTGCTCTCTGACACTCCCTTGCCCTTCTTGCTCTCCCAGTACACCTCAGGCTTGCTCAGGTACACCTCAGACACTCCAAAGGGTAGACCACTGACCTCCCAGGTGCCTCCCAGCACTCCCAGGTCACATCTGACACTCCCAGGTACACCTCAGTCCACTTCAATGACATCTCAGACTTGCTTGCAGGGTACACATACTGACACTCCCAGGTACACCCTGACTTCAGTGCACCTCTGACACTCCCAGGTACACCACTGACTTTTCCCAGGTGCTCTCTGACACTCTCTGGTACACCTTTTTCCTCCAGGTACACCTCAGAAATTCCCAGGTACCCTCTGGCCTCCCAGGAACACCTCTGACCTCCCAGGTACACCTCTGACGTTCCCTGGTACTCCTCTCTGACTGCTCCCAGGTACACCTCAGGCACTCCCAAGGTACACCTCTGAGACTCCCCAAATTTTTTACCTCATGCTCCAAGACACCTCTGGCTTGCTCCCCAGGTACACCTCCTGACGTTCCTGGTGCTCTCCCTGACTCCCAGAGTGCACCTCAGGCACTCCCAGGTACCTGACACTCAGGTACATCTCTCCCACCACACCTCAGACTCTCCCAGGTGCCACACACCTGACACTCCCAGTAACACCTCAAACACTCCAGTGCCACACCTCAAGCTCCCAGGTACACCTCGAACTGCTCCCAGGTACACCTCTGGCCTCCCAGGTGCACCCCAGCCTCCCAGAGTGCTCCTGACACTTTCCAGGTATTACCTCACAGCACTCCTAGGTACACCTCTGACACTTCAGGTACATCTCCGCTTGCTCCCAGGTACACCCCCTTGCTGGGTAAGCTTCAGAAATTCCCAGTGCCTCAAGCACTCCCAGGAACACCTCTGACACTCCCAGGTACCTCTGACATTCCTGTTGCTCACTACACTCAGGTACACCTCGAGCCTCCCCAGGTCACCTCTGGGACTCCAAGTACACACACCCTCCGACACTCAGGTACTCCTCTGACACTCCCAGGTACTCCTCTGACACTCCCTTTTACACCCTAACTCTCCCAGGTACACCTCAGACACTCCCAGGTACCTCCTGACACTCCCAGGTACCACCTCCTGACACTCCCAGGTACACCTCCCCGGCCTCCTGCTACTCCTCTGACACTCCCCAGAGTGCACCTCACACTCCCAGGTACCTCTGGGAACTCCCAGGTACACCTCTCCCCACCTCCCAGGTACTCCCCGGCACTCCACCATTGCTCCTCCTGACCTCTTTGGTACACCTCCCAGCACTCCCAGGTGCACCTCAGACGCCTCCCAGGTAAACCCCACTCAGACACTCCCAGGTACACCTGACACTCCCAGGTACACCTCGGCACTCCCAGGTCACATCCCGGCCTCCCAGGTACACCTCAGACACTCCCATGGGTACACCCCTCCAGACACTCCAAGGTAGACCACTGACCTCCCAGGTACCTCTCTACAGCACTCCCCAGGTCACATCTGACACTCCCAGGTACACCTCAGTCGCTTCAATGACACCTCAGACACTTCAGGCACACCTTGACATTCCCAGGCACACACCCCTGACACTCCCACGTTTTCAACCTCCCCAGGTACCACTGACACTCCCAGGTACTCTCTGACACTCTCCCTGGTACACCCCTAACGCTCCAGGTACTCCAGAAATTCCCAGGTACACCTCCAGACACTCCAGGGAACACCTCTGACACTCCCAGGTACACCTCTGACATTCCTGGTACTTCCTCTGACACTCCCAGGCACACCTCAAGGCACTCCCAGGTACACTTCTGAGAGACTCCCAAGTACCTCCGACACTCCCAGGAACACCCTCGGCACTCCCAGGTACCTCTGACATTCCCTGGTGCTCCTCCTGACCTCCCAGGTACCACTCAGGCTCAGGCACCTCTGACACTCCCAGGTACATCTCTCCACACTCCCCACCCCTCAGACTCTCCCAGGTGCACACCTGACACTCCCAGTGCACCTCAAGCCTCCCAGTTACCACCTCCAAACACTCCCAGGTACACCTCCAGACACCCCCAGGTACACCTCTGACACTCCTGGGTACACACCACTGACACTCCCAGGTACTCCTCTGACACTCCATGGTACCCCTAACACTCTGGGTTCAAACCTCAGAAATTCATAGGTACACCTCTCTGTTGCTCCCAGAACACCTCTGAGCACTCCCAGGTACACCTCTGACATTCCTGGTGCTCCTCCTGACACTCCCCCAGGTGCCACCTCAGGCACTCCCAGGTACACCTCCTGAGACTCCCAAGTGCCTCCGACACTCCCAGGTACACCTCTGACCTCCCCGGAGTGCTCCTCTGACACTCCCTTTGCACCCTAACTCTCCCAGGTACACCTCAGACCTCCCAGGTACACCTCCCCTGACACTCCAGGTACACCTCTGGCCTCCCAGGTACTCCTCTGGCGCCTGCTACTCTCTGACCTCCCAGGTACACCTCACACACACTCCCAGGTACACCTCTGCTGGGGCTCCCAGGTGCACCTCTCTGCTCCCAGGTACTCCTCATTTTCCTGGTGTGCTCTCTCTGACCTTTCACAGGTACCTCCTGACACTCCCCAGGTACCACCTCCAGACACTCCCGGAGAGTAGCCTCAGACACTCCCAGGTACACCACCCCAGCACTCCCAGGCACCTCCTGGCCTCCCAGGTCCCATCTGACACTCCCAGGGACACCTCCAGACACTCCCAGGTGCCTCACACTCCTGGGTGCACCCCTCCGACTTGCTTCGGGTACCCGCCTCTGACACTCCCAGGTACACCTCTGACACTTCCAGGTGCACCTGCCAACCTTCCAGGCACTGCCACTCCCAGGTGCCACCAATGGCTTGCTCCCAGGAACACCTCCAGACACTCCCAGGTACACCTCAGACCTTGCTCCAAGGTAGACCACCCCAACCTCCAGGTACACCTCTGACCTCCCCAGGTCATCTGACACTCCCAGGTGCCACCTCAGTCACTTCCAGCCTCCAGACACTTCAGTACCTGGCTGACACTCAGGCCCACCCCTGACCTCCCAGGTGCACCTCTGACACTCCCAGGTGCACCACTGACACTCCTGGGTTTTCTCTGTGCTCCTGGTGCACCCTAACTTGCTCCAGGGCAAACCTCCGAGATTCCCAGGTACACCTCGAGACACTCCCAGGCCCACCTCTGGCTTGCTCCCAGGTACACCTCCTGACATTCCTGGTACTCCTCTGACCTCCCAGGTACACCTCCAGGCACCCCGGGCACACCTCTCTGGAGACTCCAAGTGCCTCCGACCTCCCAGGAACACCTCTGACACTCCCAGGTACACCTCCCCTGACTGACATTCCTGGTACTCCTCTGACTTGCTCCAAGGAGTGCCACTCCGGGCACTCCCAGGTACCTCTGACCTCCCAGGTGCATCTCTCACACTCCCACTTACCTCCAGACTCTCCCAGGTGCCCACCACAACCAGTTACACCTCAAACACTCTGATTGCCTCAAACACTCCCAGGTGCCTCCAGACACTCCCAGGTACCACCTCTGACACTCCAGGTGCCACTGACACTCCCCAGGTGCTCACTCTGAGCCTCCATGGTACACCCTAACACTCCCCAGGTAAACCTCAGAAATTCATAGGTACCTCTGACCTCCCAGAACACCTCTAACCTCTGCCGTTACACCTCTGACATTCCTGGTACTCCTCTGGCTTGCTCCCAGGTACACCTCCGCTTGCTCCCAGGTACCACCTCTGAGACTCCCAAGTGCCTCCACGACTTGCTCCCAGGTACCTCCTGACACTCCCAGGTGCTCTCCTGACACTCCATACACCCTAACTCTCCCAGGTACACCTCGAACCTCCCAGGTGCACCTCTGTGACCTCCAGGGTACACCTCCTGACCTCCCAGGTACTCTCCCCAGCCTCCCTGCTTCTCCTCTGGCTTGCTCCAGGTACACCTCCACACTCCCAGGTACACCTCTGAGACTCCCGTTACCTCTCACACTCCCAGGTACTCCTCAGCACTCCTGGTACTCTCTGACACTCTGGTACACCACTGACACTCTGAGTCCCACATCTGACACTCCCAGGTGCACCTCAGACACTCCCAGGTACCTCCAGACAACACTCAGGCCAGACCACCCCAACACTCCCAGGTGCCTCTGACACTCCCAGGTCCACATCTGGCCTCCCAGGTACCTGGGTCACTTCAATGACACCTCAGACACTTCAAAGGTGCCTTTGACACTCCCCAGGTACACCCTGACACTCCCAGGTACCTCTGGCCTCCCAGGTACACCACTGACACTCCCAGGTACTCCTCTGACGCTCCTGTTTCTTACACCAGGTACCTCAGAAATTCCAGGTACACCTCTGACACTCCAGAACACCTCTGACACTCCCAGGTACACCTTTGACATTCCTGGTACTCCTCTGACACTCCCAGGCACACCTCAGGCACTCCCAGGTACACCTCTGAGACTCCCAGGCCACACCTCCGACACTCCCAGGTACCTCTAGCCTCCCAGTGCTCCTCTGACGTTCCCTTTATGCCTAACTCTCCCAGGTACCTCCAGACACCCCCCAGGTACACCTCCAGACCTTGCCTCCAAGGTGAACCACTGACTTGCTCCCAGGTGCACCTCTGACCTCCCAGGTCACATCTGACACTCCCAGGTACACCTCAGTCGCTTCAGCGGCACCTCCAGACACTTCCAGGTACACTTTGTGCTCCCAGGTACACCCCTGACACTCCCAGGTACCTCTGACACTCCCAGGTACCACCCCAGCACTCCCAGGTGCTCCTCTGGCACTCTCTGGTACACCCCTAACACTCCCAGGTACCTCAAGAAATTCTAGGTACACCTCCTGACACTCCCAGGAACACCTCTGACACTCTGGGTACCTCTGACGTTCCCTGGTGCTCCTCTGACACTCCCAGGTACACCTCAGAGCACTCCCAGGTACACCTCCTGAGACTCCCAGGTACACCTCCGGCTTGCTCCCAGGAACACCTCTGATGCTCCCAGGTACACCTCTGACATTCCTGGTACTCTCTGACACTCCCAGGTACACACCTCAGGCACTCCAGGTACACCTCTCTGGCACTCCCAGGTACACACTGGCTTCCTCCCAGGTGCCTCTGACACTCCTGCCTCCTCCTGGCCTCCCAGGTACACCTCACACCTCCCAGTACACCTCACAGAACTCCCAGGTACACCTCGACACTCCCAGGTACTCCTCTGACACTCCCTGGTGCTCCTCCTGACACTGCAGGTGCCTCCTGACCTCCCAGGTACCTCAGACATCCCAGCAGGTGACCTCAGACTTGCTCCCAGGTACCACCAACTCCCAGGTACCTCTGGCCTCCCAGGTCCCACATCTGAGCACTCCCAGGTACACCTCCAGACCTCCCAGGTACACCTCCAGACCTCCAAGGTAGACCACTGACACTCCCAGGTACACCTCTGACACTCCCCAGGTCCCACATCTGGCTGCTCCCAGGTACACCTCAGTCACTTCCAGCACCTCAAAGACATCAAAAATTTTGCCTTTGACACTCCCAGAGTACACCCCAACGCTCCCAGGTGCACCTCTGACCTCCCAGGTACCACTGACACTCCCAGGTGCTCCTCTGTTGCTCCTGGTGCACCTAACACTCCCCAGGTACACCTCAGAAATTCCCAGGTACCTCAGACACTCCCAGGAACACCTCCGATGCTACAGGCCCTCTGACCTCCCAGGTGCACCCCTCAGAGACACTCCAGGTGCCACCTCTGACACTCCCAGGTGCCTCCTGACACTCCCAGATGCCTCTGGCTCCCAGGTGCTCACTCTGACACTCCCTTTGCACCTGGCTCTCCCGGGTGCGCCTCAGACACTCCCAGGTACACCTCTGACACTCCCAGGTGCTCACTTCTGGCCTCCCTGCTGCTCCTCCCCTGACTTGCTCCCAGGTACACCTCACACCTCCCCAGGTACACCTCTGGAGACTCCCAGGCACCTCTCACCTCCCAGAGTACTCCTCTGACTTTCTCCCTGGTACTCCTCTGACTTGCTCACAGGTACCTCTGGCTTACTCCCAGGATACCTCAGGCACTCCCAGGTAAACCTCAGACACTCCCAGGTACACTGACGCTCCCCAGGTACACCTCTCTGACACTCCCCAGGTCCCCTCCCCCTGACCTCCCAGGGACACCTCCAGACACTCCCAGGTACCTCCAGACACTCCAAGGGTAGACCACTCCCAGGTACACCTCCTGACACTCCCAGGTCAACATCTGACCTCCCAGGTGCACCTGGTCACACTTCCAATGACTTGCCTCAGATGCTTCCAGGTACACCTTTGACACTCCCCAGGTACCCCTGACACTCCAGGTACACCTCTGACACTCCCAGGCCTCCTCTGACACTCCTGGTACACCCCTAACCTCCCAGGTACCTCAGAAATTCCCAGGTACACCTCTGACCTCCCAGAACACCTCTGACACTCCCAGGTACACCTTGACATTCCCTGGTGCTCCTCTGACTTGCTCCCAAGTACACCTCCAGGCACTCCCAGGTACACCTCCTGAGACTCCCAGGTGCCACCTCCGACACTCCCCAGGTACCTCTGACTTGCTCCCAAGGTGCTCCTCCGACACTCCCTTTTATGCCCTAACTCTCCAGGTACCTCATCCTCTGCCTCCCAGGTACTCAGGCACTCCCAGGTACACCTCTGACACTCCCAGGTACATCTCTCACACTCCACTTGCCTCAAACTCTCCCAGGTGCACACCTGACACTCCCAGTTACCCTCAAGCTCTCCAGTTACACCTCCATGAGTGCCTCAGACACTCCCAGGTACACCTCTGACACTCCGGGCACCACTGACACTCCCAGGTACTCCTCTGGCCTCCTGGTACACCCCTAACACTCCCAGGTAAACCTCCAGAAATTCCCAGGTACACCTCTGACACTCCCAGGAACACCTCTGACCTCCCAGGTACACCTCTGACATTCCTGGTGCTCCTCTGACACTCCCAGGTACACCTCAGGCACTCCCAGGTACACCTCTGAGACTCCCAAGTACACCTCCGACACTCCCAGGTACACCTCTGACACTCCCAGGTACTCCTCTCAGCACTCCCTTTTACACCCTAACTCTCTCCAGGTACCTCCAGACCTCCCAGGTACACCTCTCCTCCCACTTACACTGGGCTTCTCCCAGGTGCACACCTGGCCTCCCAGGTCACCTCCATTACTCCCAGTTACACCTCTGACACTCCCAGGTACACCTCAGACACTCCCAGGTACCTCTCCAACACTCCCAGGTACACCACCCCAGCACTCCCAGGTACTCCTCTGACACTCCCCTGGTACCCCTAACACTCCCAGGTAAACCTCAGACATTCCCAGGTACACCTCTGACACTCCAGGTACACCTCTGACTCCAGGTACACCTCTGACATTCCCTGGTGCTCCTCCTGACACTCCCAGGTACACCTCAGGCACTCCCAGGTGCACCTCTGGAGACTCCCAGGTGCACCTCCGACTTCTCCCAGGTACACCTCCCAGCCTCCCAGGTACTCCTCTGACACTCCCTTTTACCCCTAACTCTCCCAGGTGCACCTCAGACACTCCCAGGTACACCTCTGACTTTCCCAGGTTACCTCTGGCCTCCCAGGTACACCTCTGACACTCCTGCTACTCCTCCCAGTTCTCCCAGTACACCTCCCACCTCCCAGGTACCCCTCTGGGCTCCCAGGTACACCTCTGACCTCCCAGGCCTCTCCCCTGCACTCCCTGGTACTCTCCCGGCACTCCCAGGTACACCTCTCCAGCCTCCAGGTACCTCAGACACTCCCAGGTAAACCTCAGACACTCCCAGGTACACCTCTGACCTCCCAGGTGCACCTCTGACACTCCCAGGTCCCACATCCTGACACTCCCAGGTACACCTCCAGACACTCCCAGGTACACCTCAGACACTCCCAGGGTAGACCACTGACACTCCCAGGTACACCTCTGGCCTCCAGGTCACATCGCTCCAGGTACACCTCAGTCACTTCAGCTGCACCTCAGAACACTTCAGGTACCTTGGCCTCCCAGGTACACCCCTGCCTCCCAGGCACCTCCCAGCCTCCCAGGTACACCACCCCAACCTCCCAGGTACTCCTCTGACCTGCTCCTGGTACACCCTAACACTCCAGGTACCTCCAAAATTCCAGGTACACCTCTGGCTTCTCCCAGGACTCCTTCTGGCCTCCCAGGTACACCTCTGACTTCCCTGGTACTCTCTGACTTGCTCCCAGGTACACCTCAGGCACTCCCAGGTACACCTCTGGGACTCCCGTGCACCTTCGGCCTCCCAGGTACACCTCTGACCTCCCAGGTGCTCTCGGCCTCCTTTTGCCCTGACTCTCCCAGGCACCTCAAGACTCCCCAGGTACACCTCTGACACTCCCAGGTACACCTCTGACACTCCCAGGTGCACCTCTGGCCTCCTGCTACTCCTCTGGCACTCCCAGGTGCACCTCACACACTCCCAGGTGCACCTCTGGGAACTCCCAGGTCCCACCTGCACTCCCAGGCCTCCTCAGCCTCCCTGGTGCTCTCTGACACTCCTGGTACACCTCTGGCCTCCCAGGTACCTCGACACTCCCAGGTAAACCTCCAGGCCTCCCAGGTACACCACTGGCGCTCCCAGGTACCTCTGACATTCCCAGGTCACATCTGACACTCCCAGGTACACCTCAGACACTCCCAGGTACCTCAGACACTCCCAGGTACACCTCTGACATTCCAGGTACCTCTGACACTCCAGGCCTCTGACACTCCTGGTAACATCAGTCACCCCAGGTACCTTTGACACTCCCAGGTGCCTCTGACCTCCCAGGTGCACCTTGCTCCCAGGTGCCTCTGACTGCTCCTGGTGCACCTCTGACCACTCCCAGGTGCACCTCTGACACTCCCAGGTACCTCTGAGAGACTCCCAGGTACCTCTCACACTCCCAGGCACTCCTCTGGCCTCCTGGTACTCCTCTGTGCTGGGTACCTCTGACCTCCCAGGTACACCTCAGGCTTTTCCAGAGTGGCCTCAGGCACTCCAGGTACACCTCCCAGCCTCCCAGGTACCTCTGGCTCCCAGGTCACATCTGGCCTCCCAGGTACACCTCAGAGCCTCCCAGGTACCTCCAGACACTCTCCAAGGTGAACCACTGACTTGCTCCCAGGTACACCTCTGACACTCCCAGGTACACATCTCCTGCTCCCAGGTGCCTCAGATGCAGGGCACCTCCAGACCTTCAAGGTACACCTTTGACACTCCCAGATGCACCCCTGACACTCCCAGGTACACCTCTGCTCCCAGGTACCTCTGACTTGCTCCCAGGTACCTACCTCAGCACTCCCAGGTACTCCTCTGACACTCCTGGTGCACCCCTGACCTCCCAGGTACCTCAGTTCAGGTACACCTCCGAGCACTCCCAGTTGCCTCTGGCCTCCCAGGTACACCTCTGACACTCCCAGGTACTCTCTGACACTCCCAGGTGCACCTCAGGCACTCCCAGGCACACCTCTGAGACTCCCAAGTACACCTCCGACACTCCCAGGTACACCTCCTGACTCCCAGGTACACCTCTGGCTTCTCCCAGGTGCTCTGACACTCCTGGTCACACCACCAGCCCCGCTCCCAGGTACACCTTAACCTCCCCAGGTGCACCTCCAGACACTCCCAGGTACACCTCTAACACTCCCAGGTACACCTCAGTTGCTACAAATTTTCATGGCTCTCCCAGGCTCTGACATTGCCAGGTACCTCTGACTCTGCCAGGACTTCCATGCTCCCAGGTACCTCCCGTGCTCCCAGGCCACCTCTGTTGCTCCCAGGTACCTCAGGCGCTCCCAGGTACACCTCTGACACTCCCAGGTACCACACACCCGGCCTCCCAGGTACTCTCTGACACTCATGGTACACCCCCTAACCTCCCAGGTACACCTCCCAGTGTGCCTCTGACCTCCCAGGTTGCCTCTGACACTCCCAGGTACCTCTGACATTCCTGGTGCTCCTCCCAGCACTCCCCAGAGTGCACCTCCAGGCACTCTGAGTACCTTCTGGGACTCCCAAGTGCACCTCCGACACTCCCCAGGTTACCCTCCTGCACTCCCAGAGCCACTCCTCTGACACTCCCTTTTACACCCTAACTCTCCCAGGTACCTCCAGGCCTCCCAGTACCTCCCCTGACACTCCCAGGTACCTCTCCCCAACACTCCCAGTGCACCTCTGTACTCCTGCTACTCTCCCCAACCTCCCAGGTGCCTCCCGACACTCCCCGGTACACCTCTCTCCCACATCCCAGGCCTCCTCTGGCCTCCCTGGTGCACCTCTGACGCTCTGGTACCTCTCCGGCCTCCCAGGTCACATCTGGCCTCCCAGGTCCTCCCAGGCTCTTGGGTGCCTCCAGACACTCCAGGGTAGCACCTTTGTGCTCCCATGGTACCTCTGACACTCCCAGGTCATCTGTGCTCCCAGTGCACCTGGGTCACTTCCAGGCAACACCTCCAGACGCTCCCAGGTACATCTTTGACACTCCTGAGTACATCCCCTGGCTTGCTCCCAGGTACCTCCCTCCCAGGTACACCACCAACCTCCAGGCTCCTCGGCCTCCTGGTGCCCTGCTGCTCCCAGGTACCTCAAGCTCCCAGGTACCTCTGGCCTCCCAGGTACCCTCTGGCCTCCCAGGTACACCTGTTGACATTCCTGGTACTCTCTGGCTCTGGGTACCTCAGGCACTCCCAGGCCTCTGAGACTCCCAGGTGCCTCCCATGCTCTCCCAGGTGCACCTCCTGACCTCCCAGGTGCTCTCCAGCACTCCTTTTGATACCCCTGCTCTCCCAGGTACCTCAGACACTCCGGTACACCTCAGACACTCAGGTAGACCACCTGACACTCCCAGGTACACCTCTGACCTCCCAGGTCACATCTGACCTCCCAGGTACCTCAGTGCTTCCAGCAACACCTCCAGACACTTGGTACCTTGTTGCTCCCAGGTGCACCCCTGCCTCCCAGGTCACCTCTGCACTCCCAGGTTCACCACCTGACGCTCCCAGGTGCTCCTCTGACTCTCTGGTCCCCTAACCTCCCAGGTACACCTCCAAAGTTCCCAGGTACCTCCAGCTTGCTCCCAGGAACACCTCTCAGCCTCCCAGGTACACCTCTGTTGACGTTCCTGGTGCTCCTCTGACCTCCCAGGTACACCTCAGGCTCCAGGTACCTCTGAGACTCCCCAGGCACACCTCCAAGCACTCCCAGGGACACCTGACCTCCCAGGTACCTCCCGGCATTCCCTGGTGCTCTCTGACTCTCCCAGGTGCCTCAGGCACTCCCAGGTGCCTCTCTGGCTTGCTCCCAGGTACATCTCTCCCAGTTGCCTCGAACTCTCCCAGGTGCACCTCAACACTCCCAGTGCACCTCCAGCTTACTCCCAGGTACCTCAGCTTACTCCCAGGTACCTCAGGCTGCCTCCCAGGTACACCTCCCAGCCTCCCAGGTACACCACTGACCTCCCAGGTGCTCTCTGTGCTCCCTGGTACACCCCCCTAACACTCCCAGGTACCTTCCAGCTTCCCCAGGTACCCTCTGACACTCCCAGACACCTCTGACACTCCCAGGTGCACCTCTGACGTTCCTGGTGCTCCTCTGACACTCCCAGGTACACCTCCAGGCACTCCCAGGTGCACCACTGAGACTCCCAGGTACACCTCCGACACTCCCAGGACACCTCTGACCTCCCAGGTACACCTCTGACATTCCCTGGTGCTCCTCTGACATCTCAGTACACCTCAGGCACTCCCAGGCCACACCTCTGACACTCCAGGTACATCTCTCCCCCACACCTCAGACTCTCCCAGGTGCACACCTGACACTCCCGGATTACACCTCAAACACTCCCAGTTACACCTCAGCACTCCCAGGTACACCTCAGACACTCCCAGGTACACCTCTGACACTCCCAGGTACCTGCCCACACTCCCAGGTGCTCCTCTGAACTCCTGGTACACCCCCTAACACTCCCAGGTAGCTTCAGAAATTCCCAGGTACCTCTGCCCCTCCCAGGACACCTCTGAGCTCCCAGGTACACCTCTGACATTCCCTGGTGCTCCTCTGACCTCCCAGGTACACCTCAGGCACTCCCAGGTGCACCTCTGAGACTCCCAAGTACCTCCGACCTCCCAGGTGCACCTCTGGCCTCCCAGGTGCTCCTCTGACACTCCCTTTTACACCCCTAACTCTCCCAGGTACACCTCAGACACTCAGGTACCTCTGACCTCCCAGGTACACCTCTGACACTCCCAGGTACCTCTGACACTCCTGCTACTCCTCTGACCTCCCAGGTACACCTCCACCTCCCAGGTACCTCTGAGACTCCAGGTACACCTCTCACCTCCCAGGTACTCCTCTGACCTCCCTGGTACTCCTCTGACACTCCAGGTACACCCCTCCCCGACACTCCCAGGTACACCTCCAGCCTCCCAGGTAACCTCAGGCCACTGGGTACACCACCTGACACTCCCAGGTACACCTCTGACACTCCCAGGTCACATCTGACCTCCCAGGTACACCTCAGACTCTCCAGGTACACCTCTCAGACCTCCAGGTAGACCACTGACATTCCCAGGTACACCTCTGAGCACTCCCAGGTCCACATCTGACCTCCCAGGTACACCTCAGTCACTTCCAGCCGGCACCTCAGCACCTTCAGGTGCACCTGACACTCCCAGACCACCCCTGACCTCCCAGGTACACCTCTGACTCCAGGTACACCACTGACCTCCCAGGTGCTCCTCTGACACTCCTGGTGCCACCCCTAACCTCCCAGGTACACCTCAGAAATTCCCAGGTACACCTCAGACCTCCCAGGAACACCTCTGACACTCCCAGGTACACCTCTGACATTCCCTGGTGCACTCCTCTGACCTCCCAGGTACACCTCAGGCACTCCCAGGTACACTTCTGGGGCTCCCCAGTGATGCCTCCGACACTCCCAGGAACACCTCTGACCTCCCAGGTACACCTCTGACATTCCCTGGTGCTCCTCTGACCTCCCAGGTACCACTCAGGCACTCCCAGGCACCTCGGCTCCCAGGTACATCTCTCCTCCCACCCCACCTCAGACTCTCCCAGGTGCACACACGACCTCCCAGTTACACCTCAAACCTCCCAGTTACACCTCAACCGCATCCCCAGGTCACCTCAGACACTCCCAGGTACCCTCTGACACTCCCGGTACACCACTGACACTCCCAGGTTGCTCCTCTGACACCTCATGGTACACCCCTAACACTCCCAGGTAAACCTCAGAAATTCATAGGTGCCTCTGACGCCTCCCAGGTACCCTCTGACACTCCCAGGTACACCTCTGACATTCCCTGGTGCTCCTCTGACACTCCCAGGTACCTCTCAGGCTCCCAGGTACACCTCTGGGACCTCCAAGTACACCTCCGACCACTCCCAGGTACACCTCTGACACTCCCAGGTACTCTCTGACCTCCCAGGCCTCAGGCACTCCCAGGTACACCTCTGAGACTCCCAGGTACACCTCCGCTCCCAGGAACACCTCTGACTCCCAGGTACACCTCTGACAAACACTCCCAGGTGCACCTCCAGAGCACTCCCAGGTACACCTCTGACACTCCCCAGTACACTGGCCTCCAGGTGCTCCTCTGCACTCTCCATTTCTTACTCCCAGGTGGCCCAGAAATTCCCAGGTGCACCTCTGTTGCTCCCAGGAACCTCTGACACTCCCAGGTACCCTCTGACATTCCCCTGGTGCTCTCTGACTCCCAGGTACACCTCAGGCACTCCCAGGTACCTCTGGAACTCCCAAAGTACACCTCCGACACTCCCAGGTACACCTCTGATGCTCCCAGGTGCTCCTCTGACACTCCCTTTTTACACCCCCTAACTCTCCCGTTGCACCTCAGACCTCCCAGGCCTCTGGCCTCCCAGGTACCTCCTGACCTCCCAGGTGCACCTCCCGGCCTCCTGCTACTCTCTGACCTCCAGTTTCCTCACCTCCCAGGTACACCTCTGGGACTCCCGTTGCACCTCTCCTCCCGTTACTCCTCAGCACTCCTGGTGCTCACTGGCCTCCTGAGTACACCTCCCAACACTCCCAGGTACCTCAGACACTCCCAGGTAAACCTCAGACACTCCCAGGTACACCACTGGCCTCCCAGGTACCTCCTGACACTCCCAGGTCACATCTGACACTCCCAGGTACCCTCAGACACTCCCATTTTGCCTCAGGCCGCCAAGGTAGACCACCCCGAGCACTCCCAGGTACACCTCTGACACTCAGTTCACATCTGACACTCCTGAGGCACACCTCAGTCACTTCCAGCAGCACCTCAGACACTTCAAGGTACACCTTTGACCTCCCAGGTACCCCAACCTCCCAGGTACACCTCCCCAGGCACTCCCAGGTACACCACCTGACACTCCAGGTGCTCCTCTGACACTCCCTGGTACACCCCTAACACTCCAGGTGCCTCAAATTCCCAGGTGCCTCAGACACTCCCAGGAACCACCTCCTGACACTCAGGTACACCTCTGACATTCCCTGGCCTCCTCTGACACTCCAGGTGCCTCGACTCCCAGGTACGCCTGAGACTCCCAAGTACCTCGCTCCCAGGAACACCTCTGACACTCCCAGGTACACCTCTGACATTCCCTGGGCCTCCTCCCAGCACTCCCAGTGCCTCCAGGCACTCCCAGGTGCCTACAACCTCCCAGGTACATCTCTCCTCCCACCCTCAGGCCTCCCAGGTGCACACCCACCAACACTCCCAGTTACCCCCTCCAAACACTCCCAGTTACCTCAGGCTCTCCCAGGTACACCTCGGGCACTCCAGTGCCTCCAGGCACTCCCAGGTTGCACCACAACCTCCCAGGTATACTCTGACACTCACGCCATTTTAAACATCTGAGTAAAAACCTCAAGTTCATAGGTTACACCTCTCTGCCACTCCCCGGGTACACCAGCCAGCACTCCACGTACACAGCTGACACTCCCAGGCCTCAGACACTCCTGGTGCACCTTTGACTCTCTGGGTGCCTCCATTTCTTGGAGTACACCTCTGACTCTGCCAGGTACACTTCATACCTCCCAGGTACCTCCGATGCTCCCAGGTACGCCTCAGGCCTCCCAGGTACCTCCTGACACTCCCAGGTACTCTCTGCCACTCCCTGGTACACCTGACACTCCCAGTTACCTTAAACACTCCAGGTACACCTCAGACACTCCCAGGTGCACCTCAGACACTCCCAGGTACACCACCCCAGTGCTCCCAGGTGCTCAAGCACTCCATGGTGCCCCCTAACACTCCCAGGTAAGCCTCCAAATTCATAGGTGCCTCTGGCCTCCCAGGGCACCTCCCAGCCTCCCAGGTACACCTCTGACATTCCTGGTGCTCCTCTGGCTCCCCAGGTACACCTCCAGGCACTCCCAGGTGCACCTCTGGGGGACTCCCCAGTACACCTCCGACACTCCAGGTACCTCTGACACTCCAGGTGCTCCTCTGACACTCCAGCACCCACCCCTAACTCCCAGGTGCACACTCAGGTGCTCCCAGGTGCACCTCGGCCTCCCAGGTACACCTCTGACACTCCCAGGTACTCCTCTGGCCTCCCTGCTACTCCTCTGACACTCCAGAGTGCACCTCACACACTCCCAGGTACCTCCCAGGCCTCCCAGGTACCTCTCCCGCCAGGTACTCCTCTGGCCTCCCTGAGGCTCCTCCCCAGCACTCACAGGTACCTGGCCTCCCAGGTCACATCATGCTCCAGGTACACCTCAGACACTCCCAGGTACACCTCAGACACTCCCAAGGTGAACCACTGACACTCCCAGGTACACCTCCTGGCCTCCCAGGTCCCACATCTGACCTCCAGGTGCCACACCTGGTCGCCAATGACACCTCAGACTTCAAAATTTTTTATTTTGGCCTCCCAGGCCATCCCTGACCTCCTGGGTACACCTCTGACCTCCCAGGTACTGCACTGGCCTCTGGGTGCTCTCTGGCCTCCTGGTACCCCTAACACTCCCAGGTGCACCTCAGAAATTCACCCAGGTACACCTCTTGACACTCCCAGGAACACCTCTGACCTCCCAAGGTACACTGTGACCTTCCCTAGTACTCCTCTGTTGCTCCCAGAGGTTACACCTCCAAGGCTCCCAGGTACACCTCTGAACTCCCAGGTACACCTCCGACACTCCCAGGTACCTCTGACACTCCCAGGTACTCCTCTGACCTCCCTTTTATACCCCTAACTCTCCCAGGTACACCTCAGACACTCCCAGGTACCTCTCAGACACTCAAGGTAGACCACTGGCCTCCCAGGTACCTCTGGCACTCCCCAGGTCCCCTCCTGGCCTCCCAGGTACCTCAGTCGCTGGCCAAGCACCTCAGAACCTTACCAGGTACACAGCCTCCCAGGTACACCCCTGACACTCCAGGTACGCCTCTGTGCTCCCAGGTACACCACTGACACTTGGTGCTCTCTGACACTCTCTGGTACACCCCTAACACTCCAGGTACACCTCAAATTCCCAGGTACACCTGGCCTCCCAGGAACACCTCTGGCCTCCCAGGTGCACCTCTGACGTTCCTGGTGCTCTCCCAACTTGCTCCAGGTACACCTCAGGCACTACCTCCCAGGTACACCTCAGGCACTCCCAGGTGCCTCTGTGCTCCAGGTACATCTCCTCCCACTTGCACCTCTGGCTCTCCCAGGTGCACACCTGACACTCCCAGTTACACCTCAGACACTCCCAGTTCACCTCAACCTCCCAGGTACACCTCAGACACTCCCAGGTACCTCTGACCTCCCAGGTACCACTGGCCTCCAGGTGCTCCTCTGACCTCCTGGTACACCCCTCCCAGGTATAGAATTCCCAGATACCTCCGAACCTCCCAGGAACACCTCTGACACTCCCAGGTGCACCTCTGAGCATTCCTGGTACTCCTCTGACACTCCCAGGTACACCTCAGGCACTCCCAGGTACACCTCTGAGACTCCCAGGTACCTCCGACCTCCCAGGTACACTCTGACCTCCCAGGTACTCCTCGGCCTCCTTTTACACCCCTTACTCCCTGCTACTCCTCTGACCTCCCAGGTACACCTCACACACTCCCAGGTACACCTCCTGAGACTCCCAGGTACACCTCTCACACTCCCAGGTACTCCTCCTAGCCTCCCTGGTACTCCTCCCACACTCCCGGTACACCTGGCCTCCCAGGTACACCTCCTGACCTCCCAGGTACTCCTCTGACCTCCCTTTTACACTAACTCTCCCAGGTGAACCTCCCAAGGTACACCTCTGACCTCCCAGGTACACCTCTGACACTCCCAGGTGCCTCTGCCTCCTCCTCAGCAATCCAGGTACACCTGCACTCAGTACCTCTGAGACTCCCAGGTACCTCAAACTCCCAGGTACTCCTCTGACCTCCTGGGTGCTCCCTGGCACTCACAGGTGCACCTCTGACACTCCCAGGTCACCACCCCAGCCTCCCAGGTACCTCTGACACTCCCAGGTCCACATCCCAGCACTCCCAGGTACCTCAGACACTCCCAGGTACACCTCAGACACTCCAGGTGAACCACCCCAACCTCCCAGGTACACCTCTGACCTCCCAGGTCCACATCTGGCCTCCAGGTACACCTCAGTCACTTCCAGCTGACACCTCAGACACTTCCAGGTACACCTTTGACACCCCAGGTGAACCTCAGACACTCCCAGGTACACCACTGACACTCCCAGGTATGCCTCTGACACTCCCAGGTCCACATCTGACACTCCCAGGTACACCTCAGGACACTCCCAGTGCACCTCAGACACTCCAAGGTAGACCACTGAGCTCCCAGGTACACCTCTGACACTCCCAGGTCACATCTCAGCACTCCCAGGTACACCTGAGTCACTTCTAATGACACCTCGGACACTTACAGGTACACCTTTGACACTCCCAGGTACACCCTGACACTCCCAGGTACCTCTGGCACTCCCAGGTACACCACTGACCTCCCAGGTGCTCCTCTGACACTCCTGGTGCACCCCACTCTCCCAGGTACACCTCAGAAATTCCCAGGTACCTCTGACCTCCCAGGAACACCTCTGACCCTCCCAGGTACACCTTTGACATTCCCTGGTACTCCTCTGACCTCCCAAGTACACCTCAGGCACTCCCAGGTGCACCTCTGAGACTCCCAGGTACACCTCCGACACACCCAGGTACACCTCTGACCTCCCAGGTGCTCCTCTGACACTCCCTTTTTATACCCCTAACTCTCCCAGGTACACCTCAGACACTCCCAGGTACACCTCTGACACTCCCAGGTACACCTCTGACACTCCCAGGTACACCTCTGACACTCCCAGGTCCACATCTCTGACCTCCCAGGTACCTCAGTCACTTCCAGCCAACACCTCAGACACTTCCAGGTACACCTATGACACTCCCAGGTACACCCTGACCTCCCAGGTACACCTCTGACCTCCCAGGTACACCACCCACGCCTCCCAGGTACTCCTCTGACACGCCCTGGTACACCCCTAACACCTCCCAGGTACACCTCTGACATTCCCTGGTGCTCCTCTGACCTCCCAGGTACACCTCAGGCACTCCCAGGTACACCTCTGGGACTCCCAGGTACACCTCCGACACTCCCAGGTGCACCTCTGACACTCCCAGGTACTCCTCTGACCTCCCTTTTACCCCTAACTCTCCCAGGTACACCTCAGACCTCCCAGGTACACCTCTGCTCTCCCAGGTGCACCTCTGACCTCCCAGGTACACCTCTGACACTCCCTGCTACTCTCTGACACTCCCAGGTACACCTCACACTCCCAGGTACACCTCTGAGACTCCAGGTACACCTCTCACACTCCCAGGTACTCCTCTGACCTCCCTGGTACTCCTCTGACACTCCCAGGTACCTCCTCAGCCTCCCAGGTACACCTCTGACACTCCCAGGTGCTCCTCTGACCTCCCTTTGCACCCCTAACTCAGGTACACCTCAGACCTCTCCCAGGTACACCTCCTGACCTCCCAGGTACACCTCTGACACTCCCAGGTACACCTCTGACCTCCTGCCTCCTCTGACAATCCCAGGTACCTCTACCTCCCAGGTACCTCTGAGACTCCCAGGTACACCTCTCACCTCCCAGGTACTCTCTGACCTCCCTGGTACTCCTCACACTCACAGGTACACCTCTGACACTCCCAGGTACACCACCCAGCACTCCCAGGTACACCTCTGACACTCCCAGGTCCCACATCTGACACTCCCAGGTACACCTCAGACACTCCCAGGTACACCTCAGACACTCCAAGGTAGACCACTGACACTCCCAGGTACACCTCTCTGACAATCCCAGGTCCCACATCTCGACACTCCCAGGTACACCTCAGTCACTTCCAATGACACCTCAGACACTTCAGGTACACCTTTGACACTCCCAGGTACACCCCTGACCTCCCAGGTACACCTCTGACACTCCCAGGTACACCACTGACACTCCCAGGTGCTCCTCTGACCTCCCTGGTACACCCCTAACACTCCCAGGTGCACCTCAGAAATTCCCAGGTACACCTCTGACACTCCCAGGAACACCTCTGACACTCCCAGGTACACCTCTGACATTCCCTGGTGCTCCTCTGACACTCCCAGGTACCTCAGGCACTCCCAGGTACACCTCTGAGACTCCCAGGTACACCTCCGACCTCCCAGGTACCTCCCCAGCCTCCCAGGTACTCCTCTGACACTCCCTTTTACACCTAACTCTCCCAGGTACACCTCAGACCTCCCAGGTACACCTCTGACACTCCCAGGTACACCTCTGACACTCCCAGGTACACCTCTGACCTCCCTGCTACTCCTCTGACACTCCCAGGTACACCTCACACTCCCAGGTACACCTCTGAACTCCCAGGTACCTCTCACCTCCCAGGTACTCCTCTGACACTCCCTGGTGCTCTCTGACACTCACAGGTACACCTCTGACACTCCCAGGTACCTCAGACACTCCCAGGTAAACCTCAGACACTCCCAGGTACACCACAGCCTCCCAGGTACACCTCTGACACTCCCAGGTCCACACATCTCTGACCTCCCAGGTCACCTCAAACACTCCCAGGTACACCTCAGACACTCCCAGGTACACCTCTGACATTTCCAGGTACACCTCTGACCTCCCAGGAACACCTATGACTTTCAGGTACACCTGACACTCCAGGTGCACCTCAGACACTCAGGTACCTTTGACACTCCCAGGTACACCTCTGACACTCCCTGGTACTCCTCTGACACTCCCAGGTACACCTCAGACACTCCCAGGTACACCTCTGGAGACTCCCAGGTACACCTCTCACACTTCCAGGTACTCCTCTGACACTCCCTGGGTACTCCTCTGACCTCCACAGGTACCTCGGACACTCCCAGGTACCTCGGCACTCCCAGGTACACCTCCCAGCACTCCCAGGTCACATCTCACACTCCCAGGTACCTCAGACACTCCCAGGCACCTCAGACACTCCAGATACACCACTGACACTCCCAGGTACGTCTGACCTCCCAGGTCACATCCGACACTCCCAGGTACCTCAGTCACTTCCACAGACACCTCAGACACTTCCAGGTACACCTTTGACACTCCCAGGTACACCTCTGACACTCCCAGGTACACCTCAGACACTCCCAGATACACCTCTGACACTTCCAGGTACCTTTGACACGCCCAGGTACACCTCCATGCCTCCCAGGTACCTCAGACACTCCCAGGTACACCTCTGACACTCCCAGGTACAACACCCAGCACTCCCAGGTACACCTCTGGCCTCCCAGGTACAACTCTGGCACTCTCAGGTACACCTCTGACACTCCCAGGTCCAACTCTGACCCTCCAGGCCTCAGATACTCCCAGGTACACCTCAGACACTCCCAGGTACAGCTCCGACCTCCCAGGTACACCCCTGACACTCCCAGGTACTCCTCTGACACTCCGTGGTACACCCCTGTCACTCCCAGGTACACCTCTGACTCTCCCAGGTACACCTCGCCACATGGGTACACTTTTCACACTCCCTAGGTACACCCCGACCTCCCAGTGCTCTCTGACCTCCGTGGTACCCTGTCACTCCCAGGTACCTCTGACCTCCCAGGTACACCTCACTACACTCCCAGGTACACCTCTGACACTCAGTACAACTCGGCTCTCCCAGGTACCTCAGACCTCCCAGGTACACCTCTGACCTCCCAGGTACACCTCTGACACTCCTGGTTACCCTCTGACACTCCCAGGTACACCTCATACCTCCCAGGTACCTCTGGCCTCCCAGGTACACCTCTGACCTCCCAGGTACCTCTGGCCTCCCAGGTCATCTGGCCTCCCAGGTACTCCTGACACTCTCTGGTACCCCTGGCCTCCCAGGTACACCTCAGACACTCCCAGGTAAACCTCTGCCTCCAGGTACTCCTGACACTCAGGTACACTCTAACACTCTATGGTACACCTCAGACCTCCCAGGTACCTTCTCACACTCCTAGGTACACCTCCGGCCTCCCAGGTACACCTCTGACACTACCAGTGCCTCCTCACTCCAGGTACACCTCTGACACTCCAAGTGCCTCACACCTCCCAGGTACACCTCAGACACTCCCAGGTACCTCTGACACTCCCAGGTACACCTCTGACACTCCCAGGTACACCTCTGACCTCCCAGGTACAACTCTGACCCTTGGTACACCTCCATACACTCCCAGGTACACCACTGACACTCCCAGGTACCTCTGAGCACTCCCAGGTCACATCTGACACTCCCAGGTACCTCAGACACTCCAGGTACACCTCAGACACTCCCAGGTACACCTCTGACATTTCCAGGCCTCTGACATGCAGGTACACCTCTGACACTCCCAGAACACCAGCCAACACCACAGGTACACCTTTGACCTCCCAGGTGCACCTCAGACCTCCCAGGTACACCTTGCAGCCTCCCAGGTACACCCTCTGACACTCCCTGGTACTCTCTGACCTCCAGGTACCTCAGGCACTCCAGGTACACCTCTGAGACTCCCAGGTACACCTCTCACACCTCCCAGGTCTCCTCCTGACCTCCCTGGTACTCCCAGCACTCCCAGGTACACCTCGAACCTCCCAGGTACACCTCTGACACTCCAGGTACACCTCTGACCTCCCAGGTCACATCTCCCAGCCTCCCAGGTACCCTCAGACATTCCAGTTACCTCTGACACTCCCAGGTACACCACTGACCTCCCAGGTACTCATAGACACTCCCTGGTGCACCTGTTTACTCCCAGGTAAACCTCAGAAATTCCCAGGTACACCTCTGACACTCCCAGGAACACCTCTGACCTCCCAGGTACACCTCCTGACATTCCCTGGTACTCCTCTGACACTCCGGGTACCTCAGGCACTCCCAGGTACACATCTGAGACTCCCAAGTACACCTCCGACACTCCCAGGCCTCCCCAGCCTCCCAGGTACTCCTCTGACCTCCCTTTTACACCCTAACTCTCCCAGGTACACCTCAGACACTCCCAGGTACACCTCTGACACTCCAGGTACACCTCGGCCTCCCAGGTACACCTCCTGACCTCCCTGCCTCCTCTGACGCTCCCAGGTACCTCCACACTCCCAGGTACACCTCTGGAGACTCCCAGGTACCTCTCACACTCCCAGGTACACCTCTGACCTCCTGGTACTCCTCTCAGCCTCCTGGGTACACCTCTGCTTGCTCAGGTACACCTCAAGCTCCCAAGTAAACCTCAGACACTCCCAGGTACACCACTGACACTCCCAGGTACACCTCCCCCAGCACTCTGGTCCACATCAACCTCCCAGGTACACCGAGACACTCCCAGGTACACCTCAGACATCTCAGGTGAACCACTGCCTCCCAGGTACACCTCCCAGCCTCCCAGGTCCACATCTGACCTCCCAGTGCCTCAGTCTCTCCCATGACACCTAGTTGCTTCCAGGTACACCTTTGACCTCCCAGGTACACCTGACACTCCAGGTACACCTCCCTGACACTCCCAGGTCACCACCCAGCACTCCCAGGTACACCACTGACACTCCAGGTACTCCTCTGACCTCCTGGTGCACCCCTGCCTCCCAGGTACCTCAAATTCCCAGGTACACCTCGGCACTCCCAGGACACCTCCAGCCTCCCAGGTACACCTCTGACGTTCCTGGTACTCCTCAACCTCCGGTACACCTCAGGCACTCCCAGGTACACCTGGGACTCCCAGGTACACCTCCGACCTCCCAGGTACACCTCTGACCTCCCAGGTACTCCTCTGACACTCCGTTTTACACCCTAACTCTCCCAGGTACACCTCAGACACTCCCAGGTACACCTCTGGCTCCCAGGTACACCTCCGAACACTCCCAGGTACACCTCTGACACTCCTGCTACTCCTCTGGCCTCCCAGGTGCACCTCACACACCTCCAGGTACACCTCTGAGACTCCCAGGTACCTCTCCCCTCCCAGGTACTCCTCTGACCTCCCTGGTACTCCTCTGAGCACTCCCAGGTACCTCCTCTGCACTCCCAGGTACACCTCAGACACTCCCAGGTAAACCTCAGACCTCCAGGTACACCACCTGACACTCCCAGGAACACCTCCTGACACTCCCAGGTCCACATCTGACACTCCCAGGTACACCTCAGACCTCCCAGGTACACCTCAGGCACTCCCAGGTACACCTCTGACATTTCAGGTACACCTCTGACACTTCCAGGTACCTCTGACACTCCAGGACACCATGCCCCCAGGTACACCTCTGACACTCCCAGGTGCACCAGACACTCCCAGGTACACCTTTGACACTCCCAGGTACACCTCTGACACTCCCTGGTACACCTCTGACACTCCCAGGTACACCTCGGACACTCCCAGGCACCTCAGACACTCCCAGATACCAGCACTCCCAGGTACGTCTGACACTCCCAGGTACACCTCAGTCGCTTCAATGACACCTCAGACACTTCCAGGTACACCTCTGACACTCCCAGGTACACCCCTGACACTCCCAGGTACCTCTGACACTCCCAGGTACACCACCAGGCACTCCCAGGTACTCCTCTGACCTCCTGGTGCACCCTAACACTCCCAGGTACCTCAAGTTCCCAGGTACACCTCTGACCTCCCAGGAACACCTCTGACACTCCCAGGTACACCTCTGACGTTCCTGGTACTCCTCTGCTGCTCCCAGGTGCACACCTCAGGCACTCCCAGGTACCTCTGGGCTCCCAGGTACACCTCCGGCCTCCCAGGCACCTCAGCCTCCCAGGTGCCCTCTGACATTCCCTGGTCTCCTCTGGCCTCCCAGGTACACCTCAGGCACTCCCAGGTACACCTCTGCAGCCTCCCAGGTACATCTCTCCTCCAGGTACACCTCAGGCTCTCCCAGGTGCACCTGACCTCCCAGGTTACACCTCAAACACTCCCAGTGACACCTCAGACACTCCCAGGTGCACCTCAGACACTCCAGGTACACCTCTGACACTCCCAGGTGCACCCTGACCTCCCAGGTGCTCCTCTGGCACTCCTGGTGCACACCCTGCTCCCCAGGTGGCCTCAGGATTCCCAGGTACACCTCTGACACTCCCAGGTTTCTCTGACACTCCCAGGTACTCGAGCTTCCTGGACTCCTCTGTGCTCCGTGCACCTCTGGGGCTCCCAGGTGCCTCTCACCTCCCAGGTCTCTCTGGCCTCCCTGGTACTCTCTGCTTGCTCCCGGGTACACCTCAGACACTCCCAGGTACACCTCTGACCTCCCAGGTACCTCTGACCTCCCAGTTCCTCCCAGACTCCCAGGTACCTCTGACATTCCCAGGTACACATCTGCCTGCTCTTGGTACACCTCTGACCTCCCGGTGCCCCTTGGACACTCCTGGTGCACCCCTCTCAGGTACCTCAGAAATTCCCAGGTACACTCAGGCCTCCCAGGTACACTCTGACCTCCCAGGTACCTCTGACATTCCCTTGCTCTCCTGACCTCCCAGGTACACCTCAGGCACTCCAGGTACACATCTGAGACTCCCATGTACCTCCGACTCTCCCAGGTACCTCTGACACTCCCAGGTGCTCCTCTGACCTCCTTCACCCTAGCTCTCCCAGGTGCACCTCAGACACTCCCAGGTACAACTCTGGCCTCCAGGTACACTCTGACACTCCCAGGTACACCTCTGACACTCCTGCTACTCCTCTGACACTCCCAGGTACACCTCACACATTCCCAGGTACACCTCTGAGACTCCCAGGTACACCTCTCACCTCCCAGGTACACCTCTGACCTCCTGGTGCTCTCCCCAGCTCCTGGTACCTCTGACACTCCCAGGTACACCTCAAGCTCCCAAGTAAACCTCAGACACTCCCAGGTACACCACCCAGCCTCCCAGGTACCTCCTGACACTCCAGGTCCCACATCTGCACTCCCAGGTACACCTGAGACACTCCCAGGTACACCTCCAGACACTCCAGGTGAACCACTGGCCTCCCAGGTACACCTCTGGCCTCCCAGGTCACATCTGACACTCCCAGGTACACCTCAGTCACTTCCAATGACACCTCAGACACTTCCAGGTACACCTTTGACACTCCCAGGTACACCCCTGACCTCCCAGGTACACCTCTGACACTCCCAGGTACACCACCTGACCTCCCAGGTGCACCCCCTGGCACTCCCAGGTACTCCTCTGACACTCCTGGTACCCTAACACTCCCAGGTACCTCAGAGTCCCAGGTACCCTCTGACACTCCCAGAACACCTCTGCCTCC
Organism: Homarus americanus; assembly: GCF_018991925.1. Taxonomy (NCBI): domain Eukaryota; kingdom Metazoa; phylum Arthropoda; class Malacostraca; order Decapoda; family Nephropidae; genus Homarus; species Homarus americanus. Next base: position 18,819 of record NW_024723114.1, on the reverse strand, counting down.
CAGGTACACTGACGTTCCTGGTGCTCCTCTGACCTCCCAGGTGCCTCAGGCACTCCCAGGTACACCTCTGAGACTCCCAGGTACACCTCCGACACTCCCAGGTACACCTCTGACACTCCCAGGTACTCCTCTGACACTCCGTTTTACACCCTAACTCTCCCAGGTACACCTCAGACACTCCCAGGTACACCTCTGGCCTCCCAGGTACACCTCTGACACTCCAGGTACACCTCTGGCCTCCCTGCTACTCCTCTGGCCTCCCAGGTGCCTCACACCTCCCAGGTACACCTCTGAGACTCCCAGGTACCTCTCACACTCCCAGGTACTCTCTGGCACTCCTGGTACTCCTCTGAACCTCCTGGTACACCTCTGACCTCCCAGGTACACCTCAGACACTCCCAGGTAAACCTCAGACACTCCCAGGTACCACCATGTCCTCCCAGGTACACCTCTGACCTCCCAGGTCCACATCTGACACTCCCAGGTACACCTCAGACACTCCCAGGTACACCTCAGACACTCCCAGGTACACCTCTGACATTTCCAGGTACACCTCTGACACTTGCAGGTACACCTCTGACACTCCCAGGAACACCAATGACACCCCCAGGTACACCTTTGACACTCCCAGGTGCACCTCAGACACTCCCAGGTACACCTCTGACACTCCCAGGTACACCTCTGACACTCCCTGGTACACATCTGACCTCCCAGGTACACCTCAGACACTCCCAGGCACCTCAGACACTCCCAGATACACCACTGACACTCCCAGGTACCGTCTGACACTCCCAGGTACACCTCAGTCGCTTCCAGAGCACCTCAGACACTTCAGGTACACCTTTGACACTCCCAGGTATGACACTCCCAGGTACCTCTGACCTCCCAGGTACACCACTGACCTCCCAGGTACTCCTCTGACACTCCTGGTGCCCCCTAACACTCCCAGGTACACCTCCAGAAATTCCCAGGTACACCTCTGACACTCCCAGGGCACCTCTGCACTCCCAGGTACACCTCTGACGTTCCTGGTGCTCCTCTGACACTCCCAGGCCTCAGGCACTCCCAGGTACACCTCTGAGACTCCCAGGTACACCTCCGACACTCCCAGGAACACCTCTGACCTCCCAGGTACACCTCTGACATTCCCTGGTACTCCGGCACTCCAGGTACCTCAGGCACTCCCAGGTACACCTCTGACCTCCCAGGTACATCTCTCACACTCCCCACTTACACCTCAGACTCTCCCAGGTGCACACCTGACACTCCCAGTTACACCTCAAACACTCCCAGTTACACCTCAAACACTCCCAGGTACACCTCAAACCTCCCAGGTACACCTCTGACACTCCCAGGTACACCTCTGACACTCCCAGGTACTCCTCTGACACTCCCTGGTACACCCCTAACACTCCCAGGTAAACCTCAGAAATTCCCAGGTACACCTCTGACCTCCCAGGAACACCTCTCTGACCTCCCAGGTACACCTCTGACATTCCCTGGTACTCTCCTGACACTCCAGGTACACCTCAGGCACTCCCAGGTACCTCTGAGACTCAGTACACCTCTGACACTCCCAGTTCCTCTGACACTCCCAGGTACCTCCTCGGCCTCCCTTTACACCCCTAACTCTCCAGGTACACCTCAGACACTCCCAGGTACACCTCTGACACTCCCAGGTACACCTCTGACACTCCCAGGTACACCTCTGACACTCCCGCTGCTCTCTGACACTCCCAGGTACACCTCACACACTCCCAGGTACACCTCTGAGACTCGGTGCACCTCTCACTCCCAGGTACTCCTCTGACCTCCTGGAACTCACCTCTGACACTCCACAGGTACACCTCTGACACTCCCAGGTCACCTCCTGACCTCCCAGGTACTCCTCTGACACTCCCTTTTCCACCCCTAACTCTCCCAGGTACCTCAGACACTCCCAGGTAACCTCTGACACTCCCAGGTACCTCTGACACTCCCAGGTACACCTCTGACTCCTCTGCTCCTCCCTGACACTCCCAGGTACACCTCACACATCCCAGGTCACCTCTGGGACTCCCAGTTACACCTCTCCACTCCCAGGTACTCCTCTGAGCCTCCTGGTACTCTCTGACACTCCAGGTACACCTCTGACTCCCAGGTACACCACTGACACTCCCAGGTCACCTCTGACCTCCCAGGTCCACATCTGACACTCCCAGGTACACCTCAGGCACTCCCAGGTACACCTCAGACACTCCAGGTAGACCACTGACACTCCCATGTACACCTCTGACCTCCCAGGTCCCACCTGGCACTCCCAGGCACCTCCAGTCACTTCAAGACACCTCAGACACTTCCAGGTACACCTTTGACACTCCAGATACACCCCTGACACTCCCAGGTACACCTCTGACCTCCCAGGTACACCACTGACACTCCCAGGTACTCCTCTGACACTCCCTGGTACACCTAACACTCCAGGTACCTCAGAAATTCCCAGGTACACCTCTGACACTCCCAGGGACACCTCTGACACTCCCAGGTACACCTCTGACATTCCCTGGTACACCACTGACCTCCCAGGTACACCTCTGACACTCCCAGTTTCACATCTGACACTCCCAGGCACCTCAGACACTCCCAGGTACACCTCTGACACTCCAGGTGAACCACTGACACTCCCAGGCACACCTCTGACACTCCAGGTCCCTATGACACTCCCAGGTACACCTCAGTCACTTCAATGACACCTCAGACACTTCAGGTACCTTGACACTCCCAGATACACCCCTGACACTCCCAGGTACACCTCTGACACTCCCAGGTACACCACCTGACCTCCCAGGTACCTCAGGCACTCTCAGTACACCTCTGAGAACTCAGGTATACCTCCGACACTCCCAGGTACCTCTGACACTCCCAGGTACTCCTCTGACCTCCTTCACCTCCGGACACTCCTCAGGTACACCGCTGACACTCCCCAGGTACACCCTGACACTCCCAGGTACACCTCTCACACTTCCAGGTACACCTCAGACACTCCCAGGTACCCCTGACATTTCAGGTACACCTCTGACACTTCAGGTACACCTCTGAGCTTCCCAGGAACACCAGGCACCCCAGGTACACCTCAGACCTCCCAGGTACACCTCTGACCTCCCAGGTACAGCCTCCCAGGTACACCTCTGACCTCCCAGGTACACCTCGCACATTCCCAGGTGCCTCTGACATTCCCAGGTACCTCCGGCATCCCAGGTACACCTCTGACACTCCCGGTACTCCTCAGACACTCCTGGTACACCTCTGACCTCCCCTGATACTCCTCCTGACACTCAGGTACACCTCAGACACTCCCAGGTACACCTCTGAGACTCCCAGGTACACCTCCTCACACTCCCAGGTACTCCTCTGACACTCCTGGTACTCATCTGCACTCACAGGTACACCTCAGACACTCCCAGGTACACCTCTGAGCCTCCCAGGTGCACCTCTGACCTCCCAGGTCCACATCTGACACTCCCAGGTACACCTCTGAGACTCCCAGGTACACCTCCGACACTCCCAGGTACACCTCAGACACCAGGTACTCCTCTGACCCTCCTTTTACACCCCTAACTCTCCCAGATACACCACTTGACACTCCCAGGTACACGTCTGGCCTCCCAGGTCCACATCTGACACTCCCAGGTACACCTCAGTCACTTCCCACGGACACCTCAGACACTTCCAGGTACACCTTTGACACTCCCAGGTACACCTCTGGCACTCCCAGGTACACCTCAGACACTCCCAGATACACCTCTGACACATCCAGGTACACCTTTGACACGCCCAGGTACCTCACCACTCCCAGGTGCACCTCAGACACTCCCAGGTACACCTCTGACACTCCCAGGTACAACACTGACACTCCCAGGTACACCTCTGGCACTCCCAGGTACAACTCTGGCACTCTCAGGTACACCTCTGACACTCCCAGGTACAACTCTGACCCTCCAGGTACACCTCAGATACTCCCAGGTACACCTCAGACACTCCCAGGTGCACGCTCCGACACTCCCAGGTACACCCTGACACTCCCAGGTACTCCTCTGACCTCCGTGAGGTACACCCCTGTCACTCCCAGGTGCACCTCTGACTCTCTCAGGTAGACCTCCGACACGCCCAGGTACACTTTTCACACTCCTAGGTACACCTGCGACCTCCCAGGTACTCCTCTGACCTCCGTGGTACCTGTCCTCCCAGGTACACCTCGACACTCCCAGGTACACCTCATGCACTCCCAGGTCACCTCACGACTCCAGGGTACAACTCACAGCCTCCCAGGTACACCTCAGACACTCCCAGGTACACCTCTGACACTCCCAGTGCACCTCTGACCTCCCAAGTTGCAACTCTGACACTCCCAGGTACACCTGACACCTCCCAGGTACACCTCTGACACTCCCAGGTACACCTCTGACCTCCCAGGTACCTCTGACCTCCCAGGTACTCCTCTGACACTCTCTGGTACACCCTGACACTCCCAGACACCTCAGACCTCCCAGAGCCTCTGACACTCCCAGGTACTCTTCTGACCTCCAAGGTTACACCTCTAACCTCTATGGTGCACCTCAGACACTCCAGGTACCCCTTCTCACACTCCTAGGTGCACCTCCGACTCACAGGTACACCTCTGACACTCCCAGGACACCTCATACCTCCCAGGTACACCTCTGACCTCCAAGGTGCACCTCTGACACTCCCAGGTACTCCTCTGACCTCCCTTTTACACTAACTCTCCAGATACACCACAACACTCCCAGGTACGTCCTGGCACTCCCAGGTCCACATCTGACACTCCCAGGTACACCTCAGTCACTTCCACAGACACCTCAGACACCAGGTACACCTTTGACACCCAGGTACACCTCTGACACTCCCAGGTACACCTCAGACACTCCCAGATACACCTCTGACACATCAGGTACACCTTTGCACGCCAGATTTACACCTCATACCTCCAGGTGCACACCTCAGACACTCCCAGGTACACCTCTGGCACTCCCAGGTACAACACTGACACTCCCAGGTACACCTCTGGCACTCCCAGGTACAACTCTCGCACTCTCAGGTGCCTCTGGCACTCCCAGGTACAACTCTGACCCTCAGGTACACCTCCAGATACTCCCAGGTACACCTCAGACACTCCCAGGTACAGCTCCGACACTCCCAGGTACACCCCTGACACTCCCAGGTACTCCTCTGACACTCCGTGGTACACCTGTCACTCCCAGGTACACCTCTGACTCTCAGGTGAACCTCCGACACGCCCAGGTACACTTTTCACACTCTAGGTTCACCTGCGACACTCCCAGGTACTCCTCTGACCTCCGTGGTACACCCTGTCACTCCCAGGTACACCTCTGACCTCCCAGGTTACACCTCATACACTCCCAGGTGCACCTCTGACCTCCAAGGTGCACCTCTGACCTCCCAGGTACACCTCAGACACTCCCAGGTACACCTCTGACACTCCCAGGTACACCTCGAGCCTCCTAGTTACAACTCTGACCTCCCAGGTACACCTCATACCTCCCAGGTACACCTCTGACACTCCCAGGTACACCTCTGACACTCCCAGGTACACCTCTGAGCCTCCCAGGTACTCCTCTGACACTCTCTGGTACACCCCTGGCCTCCCAGGTACCTCAGACACTCCAAGTAAACCTCTGACCTCCAGGTCTCCTCTGACACTCCAAGGTGCACCTCAACACTCTATAGTTTACCTCAGACACTCCCAGGTACACTTCTCACACTCCTAGGTACCTCCGACACTCCCAGGTACACCTCCTGACCTCCCAGGTACACCTCATACACTCCCAGGTACCTCTGACATTCCAAGGTACACCTCTGACACTCCCAGGTACACCTCAGACACTCCCAGGTACACCTCTGACCTCCCAGGTACACCTCTGACACTCCCAGGTACACCTCTGACCTCCCAGGTACAACTCTGACACTTCAGGTACACCTCAGACACTCAGGTCACTCCCAGGTACTCCTCTGACACTCCCAGGTTCACCTCCTGACACTCCTATTTTTCTCAGACACTTCCAGGTACATCTCTCACACGCCTAGGTACACCTCCGACACTCCCAGGTACACTTCTGACACTCCCAGGTACACCTCCTACACTCCGAGGTACACCTCTGACACTCCAAATTGCCACCTCTGGCTTACTCCAGAGTACACCTCAGACAATTAATCCCAGGTTCACCTCTAACACTCTCAGGTACACCCTGACACACCCAGGTACACCCCAAGCTTGCTCCCAGGTACACACCTCTCACACTCCCAGGTACACCTCAGGCACTCACAGGTACCCTCTGACATTTCCAGGTACACACCTCCTGACACTTGCAGGTACACCTCTGACACTCCCAGGGGTTGCCAATTTACACCCCAGGTGCACCTTTGACACTCCCAGGGCACCTCAGACCTCCCAGGGTACACATCTGACCTCCCAGGTGCCTCCTGACTCTCCCAGGTGCACCTCATACACTCCAGGTACACCTTTGACCTCCCAGGTACACCTCCAGACCTCCCAGGTGCACCTCTGACCTCCCAGGTGCCTCTGACACTCCTAGTTACCTCTGACACTCCCAGGTACACCTCACTTGCCTCCCATTGCACCTCTGACACTCCCAGGGCACACCTCGGCCTCCAGGTGCTCTCTGACACTCTCTGGTACCCCAACCTCCCCAGGTGCCTCAGACACTCCCAGGTAAACCTCTGACCTCCCAGGTACTCTTCTCCCTCCTCGGTGTGCCTCCGACACTCCCAGGTACCTCTGGCTCCCAGGTACCTCGCCACACTCCCAGGTACCTCCTGACACTCCAAGGTACACCTCCTGACCTCCCAGGTACACCTCAGACACTCCCCAGGTACACCTCTGACCTCCCAGGCACCTCTGACACTCCCAGGCCTCTGACTTGCTCCCAGGTACAACTCTGACACTCAGTGCACCTCAGACACTCAGGTACACGTCAGACATTCCCAGGGCACACCTCCAGACACTCCCAGGTGCACCTCCGGACACTCTCAGGTACACCATGACACTCCCAGGTACACCCTGACTCCCAGGTACACCTCTCACCTCCAGGTACACCTCAGACACTTCAGGCCCACCTCTGACATTTCCAGGTACACCTCCTGACACTTCAGGTACACCTCTGACGCTCCCAAGACACCAATGACACCCCAAATTTTTACCTCAGGCCTCCCAGGTGCACCTCTAACCTCCCAGGTACTTTCGCCCCAACACTCCAGAGTGCACCTCCCCCAACCTCCCAGGTACACCTCCTTACACTCCCAGGTACGCCTCTGACACTCCCAGGTACACCTCCGACACTCCCAGGTACCTCTGGCCACTCCCAGGTACTCACTCTGACACTCCTGGTACACCTCTCTGAACTCCCAGGTACACCACCCAGCCTCCCAGGTACTCTCTGACACTCCAGGTTCACCTCTGACCTCCCTGTTACACCTCGGGCCTTCCAAGTACACTTCTCCTGCTCTAGGTACACCTCCAACCTCCCAGGTACACTCTGACACTCCAGGTACACCTCCTACTGCTCCGAGGTACACCTCCTGACACTCAAGGTACACCTCTGACACTCCCAGGCCTCAGACAATCCCAGGTTCACCTCTGACACTCTCCAGGTACACAGCTGACACACCCAGGTACACCCCTGACACTCCCAGGTACACCTCTCCCACCTCCCAGGTACACCTCAGACACTGGGTACACCTCTGACATTTCCAGGTACACCTCTGACACTTGCAGGTACACCTCTGACACTCCCAGGAACACCAATTTACACCCCCAGGTACACCTTTGACACTCCCAGGAGCACCTCAGACACTCCCAGGTACACCTTTGACACTCCCAGGTACACCTCTGACTCTCCCAGGTACACCTCATACACTCCCAGGTACACCTTTGACACTCCCAGGTACACCTCCGACACTCCCAGGTACACCTCTGACACTCCCAGGTACACCTCTGACACTCCTAGTTACACCTCTGACACTCCCAGGTACACCTCCTTACCTCCCAGGTACCTCAGCACTCCCAGGTCACCTCTGACACTCCCAGGTACTCCTCTGACACTCTCTGGTACACCCCTGACCTCCCAGGTACACCTCAGACACTCCCAGGTAAACCTCTGAGCACTCCCAGGTACTCTTCTCACACTCTAGGTACCTCCGGCACTCCAGGTACACCTCTGACCTCCCAGGTACCTCCCACCTCCCAGGTACACCTCTGACACCAGTACACCTCCACAACCTCCCAGGTACACCTCAGACACTCCCAGGTACACCTCTGACCTCCCAGGTACACCTCTGACACTCCCAGGTACACCTCCTCTGACTCTCCAGGTACAACTCTGACACTTCCAGGTACACCTCAGACACTCAGGTAACGTCAGACATTCCCAGGGCACACCTCCAGACACTCCCAGGTGCACCTCCGGACACTCTCAGGTACACCATGACACTCCCAGGTACACCCTGACTCCCAGGTACACCTCTCACCTCCAGGTACACCTCAGACACTTCAGGCCCACCTCTGACATTTCCAGGTACACCTCCTGACACTTCAGGTACACCTCTGACGCTCCCAAGACACCAATGACACCCCAAATTTTTACCTCAGGCCTCCCAGGTGCACCTCTAACCTCCCAGGTACTTTCGCCCCAACACTCCAGAGTGCACCTCCCCCAACCTCCCAGGTACACCTCCTTACACTCCCAGGTACGCCTCTGACACTCCCAGGTACACCTCCGACACTCCCAGGTACCTCTGGCCACTCCCAGGTACTCACTCTGACACTCCTGGTACACCTCTCTGAACTCCCAGGTACACCACCCAGCCTCCCAGGTACTCTCTGACACTCCAGGTTCACCTCTGACCTCCCTGTTACACCTCGGGCCTTCCAAGTACACTTCTCCTGCTCTAGGTACACCTCCAACCTCCCAGGTACACTCTGACACTCCAGGTACACCTCCTACTGCTCCGAGGTACACCTCCTGACACTCAAGGTACACCTCTGACACTCCCAGGCCTCAGACAATCCCAGGTTCACCTCTGACACTCTCCAGGTACACAGCTGACACACCCAGGTACACCCCTGACACTCCCAGGTACACCTCTCCCACCTCCCAGGTACACCTCAGACACTGGGTACACCTCTGACATTTCCAGGTACACCTCCTGACACTTGCAGGTACACCTCTGACACTCCAGGAACACCAATTTACACCCCCAGGTACACCTTTGACACTCTGGGAGCACCTCAGACACTCCCAGGTACACCTTTGACACTCCCAGGTACACCTCTGACTCTGCAGGTACACCTCTCATACACTCCCCAGGCACACCTTTGACACTCCCAGGTGCACCTCATACCTCCCAGGTAGGCCTCTGACACTCCCCAGGTACACCTCTGACCTCCTGGTTACACACTCTGACCTCCCAGGTACACCTCCTTACCTCCCAGGTGCCTCAGCACTCCCCAGGTCACCTCTGACACTCCCAGGTACTCCTCCTGACACTCTCTGGTACACCCCTGACCTCCCAGAGTACACCTCAGACACTCCCAGGTAAACCTCCCCAGCACTCCCAGGTGCTCTTCTCACACTCTGGGTACCTCCCGGCTTGCTCCAGGTACACCTCTGACACTCCCAGGTACCTCGCCACCTCCCAGGTACACCTCTGACACCAGTACACCTCCACAACCTCCCAGTACCTCAGGCACTCCAGGTACCACCTCTGACCTCCCAGGTACCTCTGACACTCCCAGGTACACACCTCTCTCTGACTTGCTCCAGGTACAACTCTGACACTTCCAGGTACACCTCAGAACACTCAGGTACGTCAGGGTTATTCCCAGGTACACCTCAGCTGCTCCCAGGTACCTCAGACACTCTCAGGTACACCGCTGACACTCCCAGGTATACCCCTGACACTCCCAGGTACACCTCTCCACCTCCCCAGGTGCACCTCCAGACACTTCAGGTTCTCGAGCATTTCCATGGTTGCACCTCTGACACTTCCAGGTACACCTCTGACTTGGGGCACCAATGACACCCCAGGTACACCTCAGGCACTCCCAGGTACACTTCTAACACTCCCAGGTACTGGCGGCTCCCAGGCCTGCCTCTGACACTCCCAGGTACCTGCCTCACTTACACTCCCAGGTACGCCTCTGACACTCCCAGGTACCTCCGACACTCTGTGCCTCTGACACTCCCAGGTGCTCCTCTGACACTCCCTGTGGTACACCTCTGAGACTCCCAGGCCCCAGCACTCCCAGGTACTCTCCTGGCCTCCCAGGTTCACCTCTGACTTGCTCACACTGTTACCTCAGACACTTCCCAGTACTTCTCACCTCCTAGGTACACCTCCCATTTCCCAGGTACACTTGACACTCCCCAGGTACACCTCCCTACACTCCAGGGTGCACCTCTGACCTCCAAGGTACACCTCTGACACTCCAGGTACCTCAGACAATCCCAGGTTCACCTCTGACACTCTCAGGTACACCGCTGACACACAGGTACACCCCTGACACTCCAGGTACCTCTCACACTCCCAGGTACACCTCAGACACTCCCAGGTACACCTCTGACATTTCAGGTACACCTCTGACACTTGCAGGTACCTCTGACACTCCCAGGAACAATTTCACCCCAGGTACACCTTTGACACTCCCAGGTGCACCTCAGACACTCCCAGGTACCTGACACTCCCAGGTACACCTCTGACTCTCCCAGGTACACCTCATCACTCCCAGGTACACCTCTGTCACTCCCAGTGCACCTCCTCCCAGGTACACCTCCCAGCCTCCCAGGTACTCCTCTGACACTCGTGGTACACCCCTAACACTCCCAGGTACACCTCAGACACTCCCAGGTACACCTCTGACACTCTCAGGTACACCTCTGACCTCCCAGGTGCACCTCTGGCCTCCCAGGTGCTCCTCTGACCTCCTGGTACACCCCTAACACTCCCAGGTACCTCAGGCACTCCCAGGTACACCTCCTGAGACTCCCAGGTACACCTCCGACACTCCCAGGTACACCACTCCCAGGTACTCTTCTGACACATACTGGTACACCACTATCACTCCCAGGTACACCTCAGACCCTCCCAGGTACACCTCTGACACTCCCAGGTACACCTCTGACACTCCCAGGTACACCTCTGACACTCTGGTCTCCTCAGCACTCAGTACCCTCAGACACTCCCGGTACACCTCTGAGCTCAGGTACACCTCTCCCCTCCCAGTGCTCCTCTGACCTCCTGGTACTCCTCTGACACTCTGGGTACACCTCAGACCTCCCGTACACCTCAGACCTCCCAGGTACACTTCTCACACTCCTGGGTCACCTCGACACTCCCAGTACCTCCTGACTCTCCCAGGTACCTCCTTACACTCCCAGGTACACCTCTGACCTCCAAGGTGCACCTCTGACATTCCCAGGTACACCTCAGACACTCCCAGGTACCTCTGACACTCCTAGGTATCTGACACTCTATGGTACCTCAGACACTCCCAGGTACACTTTTTCACGCTCCCTAGGTGCACCTCCGACCTCCCAGGTGCCACCTCTGACCTTGCTCCCAGGTGCCACCTCTCTGACACTTCCCGGTGCACTATGACACTTCAGGTACACCTCTGACTTTCCCAGGTACCTGTGGCTTACTCCCACATTACTGTGACACTCCAAAATTTTATAAGACACTCCCTGTGGTACACCTTGGCTCTCCCAGGTACACCTCTGACACTGCTGAGTACACCTCTGTTTCTGCCAGGCCACACTTCGCCACACTCCCAGTACACCTCCCGATACTCCCAGGTACACCTCTGGCCTCCCAGGTACACCTCCTGACACTCCCAGGTACTCTCTGACTTGCTCCCTGGTACACACCTGGCCTCCCAGTTACACCTCAAACACTCCCAGGTACACCTCGAACACTCCCAGGTACACCTCTGACCTCCCAGGTACATCTCACACTCCCGCACCTCAGACTCTCCCAGGTGCACACCTGACACTTGCTCCCAGTTACACCTCAAACCTCCCAGTTACACCTCAAAACACTCCCAGGTACACCTCAGACCTCCCAGGTACACCTCTGACACTCCCAGGTGCACCATGGCACTCCCAGGTGCTCTCTGACCTCCCTGAGCCCCCAAACACTCAGGTAAACCTCCAGAAATTCCCGGGTACACCTCCCCTGGCCTCCCAGACACCTCTGACACTCCCAGGTACACCTCTGACATTCCTAGTGCTCCTCTGACACTCCCAGGTACACCTCAGGCACTCCCAGGTACACACCTCCTGAGACTCCAGGTACACCTCCGACTTACTCACCAGGTACCTCCCCAACACTCCAGGTACACCTGACACTCCTGCTTGCTCCTCTGACCTCCCAGGTACCTCACACACTCCCAGGTACACCTCTGAGACTCCCAGGTACCTCTCACCTCCCAGGTACTCCTCTGACACTCCTGGTACTCCTCTGACACTCTCGGTACACCTCTGACATTCCCAGGTACACCTCAGACACTCCCAGGTAAACCTCAGACTCCCAGGTACACCACTGGCACTCCCAGGTACCTCTGACACTCCCAGGTCCATCTGACACTCCCAGGTACACCTCAGACACTCCCAGGTACCTCAGACACTCCAGGGTAGACCACTGACACTCCCAGGTACACCTCTGACACTCCGAGGTCACATCTGGCCTCCCAGGTACACCTCAGTCACTTCAGTGACACCTCAGACACTTCCAGGTACCTCTGACCTCCAAGGTACATCCTCTGACATTCCCAGGTACACCTCAGACACTCCCAGGTACACCTCTGACACTCCCTGGGTACACCTCTGATGCTCTAGTTACACCTCTGACACTCCCAGGTGCACCTCATACACTCCTAGGTACACCTCTGACACTTCCAGGTACCTCCGACACTCCCAGGTACACCTCTGACCTCCCAGGTACTCCTCTGGCCTCCTGGTACACCCTGACACTCCCAGGTACACCTCAGACACTTCCCCAGGTAAACGTCTGACACTCCCATGTGCTCCTCTGACCTCCAAGTTTACCTCCAGGCACTCTGTAATTTTTATCACTTTACTCCCAGTTACACATAAACACTCCCAGTTACCTCAGCTTACTCCCAGGTACACCTCAGGGCCTCCCAGGTGCACACCTCTGACCTCCCAGGTGCACCACACTGACACTCCCAGGTACTCCTCTGACACTCCTGGTACACCTACAGCCTCCCAGGTGAAGCCTCAGAAATTCAGGTACCTCTGACCTCCAGGGAACACCTCCTGGCCTCCCCAGGGCGCCTCTGACATTCCTGGTACTCCTCTGGCTTGCTCCCAGGTACACCTCAGAGCACTCCCAGGTACACCTCTGAGACTCCCAGGTACACCTCCGACACTCCCAGGTACACCTCTGACACTCCCAGGTACACCTCTGGCCTCCCACTGCTCTCCCAGCCTCCAGGCCCCCACCTCGCACACTCCAGGTACACCTCTGAGACTCCCCAGGCACTTTCACTCCCAAGTGCTCTCCTGACACTCCCTGAGCCTCCTCTGACACTCACAGGTACACCTCTGACTTGCTCCCAGGTACACCTCCAGGTGCTCCCAGGTAAGCCTCCAGGCACTCCCAGGTACACCACGGCCTTTTCGCAGGTACACCTCCCCTGACACTCCAGGTCACATCGGCCTCCAGGTACACCTCCAGACACTCCAGGTACACCTCAGACACTCAGGTGGAACACTGACATCAGGTACACCTCTGACACTCCGAGGTCCCATCTGACACTCCCAGTGCCTCAGTCACTTCCAATGACACCTCAGACACTTCCAGGTACACCTTTGACACTCCCAGGTACACCCTGACACTCCCAGGTTACACCTCTGACACTCCCAGGTACCACCTGACCTCCCAGGTGCTCTCGGCCTCCTGGTACCCCTAACCTCCCAGGTGCCTCAGAAATTCCCAGGTACCTCTGACACTCCCAGGGTTACCTCTGACACTCCCAGGTACACCTCTGACATTCCTGGTACTCTCTGTGCTCCCAGGTACCTCAGGCACTCCCAGGTACACCTCTCTGAGACTCCCAGGTACACCTCCCAACCTCCCAGGAACACCTCCGACACTCCCATGTGCACCTCTGACATTCCTGGTGCTCCTCTGACACTCCCAGGTACCTCAGGCACTCCCAGGTACACCTCTGACACTCCCAGGTACATCTCTGCTCCACTTACACCTCCAGACTCTCCCAGGTGCACACCTGACACTCTGATTGCACCTCAAGCTTGCTCCAGTTACACCTCAAACACTCCCAGGTACACCTCCAGACACTCCCAGGCCCACACCTCTGACACTTCCAGGTACACCACCCCCAGCACTCCCCAGGCTCCTCTGACACTCCTGGTACACCCCTAACACTCCCAGGTAAGCCTCCAGAAATTCCCAGTACACCCCTGATGCTCCCAGGGAACACCTCCTGACACTCCCAGGTACACCTCTGACATTCCTGGTGCTCCTCCTGACTTGCTGGGTACACCTCAGGCACTCCCAGAGTAAACCTCTGAAACTCAGGTACACCTCCGACACTCCCAGAGTACACCTCTGGCCTCCAGGTGCTCCTCCTGACACTCCACACACCCCTAACTCTCCCAGGTACCTCAGACACTCCCAGGTACACCTCTGGCACTCCCAAGAATGCACCTCTGACACTCTCAGGTACACCTCCTGACACTCCCTGCTGCTCCTCTGACACTCCCAGGTGCCTCCCTGCACTCCCTAGGTGCACCTCTGGAGACTCCCCGTGCCTCTCACACTCCCAGAGTACTCCTCTGACACTCCCTGAGCCTCCTCTGACACTCCTGAGTACACCTCTCCTCCCACCTCAGACATTCCAGGTAAACCTCCAGGCTTGCTCCCAGGCACACCTCTGACACTCCCAGGCCATCCCCAACACTCCAGAGTACACCTCCAGGCACTCCCAGGCACCTCAGAGCACTCCCAGGCTTCCCAACCTCCCCAGGTACACGTCTGACACTCCGGTCCATCTGACCTCCCAGGTACACCTCAGTCAATTCACAGACACCTCAGACACTTCCAGGCCACACATGACACTCCAGGTACACCTCTGACCTCCCAGGTACACACCTCAGGGCCTCCCAGAACACCTCCTGACACTTCCAGGTGCATCTTTGACACGCCCAGGTACCTCATACACTCCTGTAGGTACACCTCAGACACTCCCAGGTGCACCTCTGACACTCCAGGTACAACACTGACACTCCCAGGTGCACCTCTGGCACTCCCAGGTACTGTCTGGCTCTCAGGTACACCTCTGACACTCCCAGGTACCAACTCTGACCACTCCAGGTACCTCAGATGCTCCAGGTACACCTCAGGAACACTCCCAGGTACCTCCGACACTCCCAGGTGCACCCCTGGCCTCCCAGGTACTCCTCTGACACTCGTGGTACACCCCTGTCCTCCCAGGTACACCTCTGACTCTCCCAGGTACACCTCCGACACGCCCAGGTACACTTTTCACACTCCTAGGTACCTCCGGCTTACTCCAGGTACTCCTCCTGGCACTCCCAGGTACACCTCCCATACACACTCCCAGTACACCTCCTGACCTCCCAGGTACATCTCCGACATTCCCAGGTACCGGGCCTCCCAGGTACTCTCTGACACTCTCTGGGTACACCCCTGACACTCCAGGCACCTCAGACACTCCCCAGGTACACCTCTGACCTCCCAGGTGCTCCTCTGACCTCCCAGGTGCCTCCGACACGCCCAGATTGCCTTTTAACACTCCTGGGTACCTCCGACACTCCTGGGTGCTCCTCTGACCTCCCAAGGTACCTCACACACTCCCAGGTGCACCTCTGACACTCCCAGGTACATCTCCAGCCTCCCAGGTGCACCTAAAACCTCCCAGGCCACTCCTGTGACACACTCTGGTACACCTCTGACCTCCCAGGTACACCTCAGGCACTCCCAGGTGCACTCTCTCACTCCTGGTTCACCTCCGGCCTCCCAGGTACCTCTGGCTCTCCCAGGTACACCTCATTCCTCCCAGGTACCTCTGGCCTCCAGGTACACCTCTGACATTCCCAGGTGCACCTCAGACCTCCCAGGTACACCTCTGACCTCCTAGGTACACCTCTGGTACTCCTAGTTACATCTCGGCCTCCCAGGTACCCTCTTGCCTCCTAGGTACCTCTGACACTTCCAAGTGCACCTCCGACACTCCAGGTGCACCTCTGACGCCCAGGTGCTCCTCGACCTCCCTGGTACTTGCTCCCGGGCCCTCAGACATCCCAGGTAAACCTCTGACACTCCCATGTGCTCCTTGGCCTCCAAGTTACACCTCTGACACTCTGTGGTCACCTCAGACACTCCCAGGTACCTTCTCACACTCTAGGTACACCTCCGACACTCCCAGGCTCTGTCACTCCCAGTACTCTCTGACACTTCCAGGTACACCTATGACACTTCCAGGTACACCTCTGACCTCCAGGTACCATTGGCCTCCCACATGCACCTTGGTCCCAGGTACCTCAGACACTCTGGTACACCTTTGATCCCAGGTACACCTCTGGCCTGCCAGGTACCTCTGGCTCTGCCAGGTACACTTCATCACTCCCGTACACTTCATACACTCCCAGTACACCTCCCGTCTCCCAGGTACACCTCTGACACTCCCAGGTACACCTCCTGACACTCCCGTTGCTCTCTGACACTCCTGGTACACACACCTGACCCACTCCAGTTACACCTCAAAACACTCCCCAGGTACACCTCAGACACTCCCAGGTGCCTCCTGACACTCCCAGGTACATCTCTCCACACTCCCACTTACACCTCAGACTCTCCCAGGTGCACAACCTCCAGTACACCTCCGTACTCAGTTACACCTGGCTTACTCCCAGGTACCTCAAACACTCCCAGGTACACCTCTCCCAGCCTCCCAGGTACCCACCTTGCTCCCAGGTACTCCTCCCAGCACTCCTGAGCCACACCCGCTTACTCCCAGGTAGCTTTCAAGGCCAGGTACACCTCTGTGCTCAGGGCTTGCCTCTGACCTCCCAGGTACACCTCTGACATTCCCTGGTACTCTCTGACACTCCCAGGTACCTCCAGGCACTCCAGGTGCACCTCTGTGAGACTCCCCAGGTACACCTCCGACACTCGCAGGTACACCTCTGACACTCCCAGGTACACCTCCTGGCCTCCTGCTGCTCCTCTGACACTCCCAGGTACCTCACACACTCCCAGGTACACCTCTGGGGCATCCCAGGTACCTCACACACTCCCAGGCACTCCTCTGACACTCCTGGTGCTCCTCTGACACTCTGGGTACACCTCTGGCTTTCCCAGGTACACCTCCAGACACTCCTAGGTAAACCTCAGGCTCCCAGGTACACCACTGGCCTCCCAGGTACCTCTGACACTCCCAGGTGCATCCTGACACTCCAGGTACCACCTCAGACACTCCCCAGGTACCTCCAGACACTCCAGGGTAGACCATGACACTCCCAGGTACACTCTGACACTCCGGGGTTACATCTGGCTTGCTCCCCGGGTACACCTCAGTCACTTCCAGCCAATGACACCTCAGACACTTCCAGGTACCTCTGACCTCCAAGGTGCCTGCCTCTGACATTCCCCAGGTACACCTCAGACACTCCCAGGTGCACCTCTGACACTCCTCCTGGGTGCACCTCCTGATGCTCTAGGTTGCACCTCTGACACTCCAGGTGCACCTCATGCACTCCTGGGTGCACCTCTGACACTTCCAGGCCTGCCTCCGACACTCCCCAGGTACACCTCTGGCCTCCCAGGTACTCCTCTGGCCTCCCTGGTACACCCCTGACACTCCCAGGTGCACCTCAGGCACTCCCAGGTAACGTCTGACACTCCCAGATGCGTCTGACACTCCCCGCCAGCCCACTCTCCTGACACTCAAGTTACACCTCTGACACTCTATGGCCTCATACTGCTCCCAGTTTTGCACCTCAAAACACTTGATTGCCTCAAACACTCCCAGGTACACCTCAGGCCTCCAGGTACACCTTTGGCCTCCCAGGTACACCATGACACTCCCAGGTGCTCTCCTGACTCCTGGTGCACCCCCAAGCTTACTCCCAGGTAAACCTCAAAATTTGGGTGCACACCTCCTGGCCTCCCAGGAACACCTCCTGACACTCCCAGGTTCACCTCCTGACATTCCTGGTGCTCCTCTGACAATCCAGGTACCTCAGGCACTCCCAGGTACCTCTGAGGACTCCCAGGTACACCTCCGATGCTCCAGGTGCACACCTCTGACCTCCCAGGTACACCTCTGACACTCCTGCTTCTCTCTGACACTCCCAGGTACACCTCACACACTCCCAGGTACACCTCTGGGAACTCCCAGGTACACCTCTCCACTCCCAGGTACTCTCGGCACTCCTGTTGCTCTCCCCAACCTCACAGGTACCTCCTGGCCTCCCAGGTACACCTCAGACACTCCCAGGTAAACCTCCAGGCACTCCCAGGTACACCACTGACACTTTCTTGAGTACACCTCTGACACTCCCAGGTCACATCTGACTTGCTCCCAGGTACACCTCAGACACTCCCAGGTACACCTCAGACCTCCAAAGGTAGAGCCACCCCAGCACTCCCAGGTACACCTCGGCACTCCGGGGTCACATCCTGACACTCCCAGGTGCACCTCAGTTACTTCAATGACCT
>NW_024723113.1:0-12259 GCF_018991925.1 Homarus americanus | reverse complement strand
CAATGCGCTTTCTGTATATATTTTTGTACAGCGCAGTGCTTAGGAGTGACTAGGTGAGGAAAAACTTGCTCAGAGGTCCTGTAGGGTGAGGAGGTTTCTGAGGAAGCTGAGTGGTGAGGAGTTGTGAGAGATGTTGCTGGTCCAGTAGCCCAGTGTAGAATGGTCTCCCTGGCCAGGCATGGCCGTACTGTATTTATACAATTTACGAGGATGAGGATTTGGGGTGAGCGTAGCGAGTGGGCCAATCACAGCGGCTTAAGCGTAAGGTGTGAAACGCTCTGATCCTGAACCGGAGGTTGAAGGTCGAGACTAGGTCGGCGATCGTACCCCTACGTCCTCTGCATAGACCTAGTCTCTCGGCGTAGCTGGCTGCACGCTGATTGGCTGGTAGGCGCGCAGCCGGAGCTCGGTTGGGAGTTGTAGGGGAGAGGAGCCACTACAATAGGACTGACACGATTTCATCTAAAAAATTATTTTACGTAACCTAATCTAACTTACAAATACATTGATAGTACCTAAAGACAACCAGAACAACAACAACCCAAACAGTGAAATACAGCCGGATAAATTTTTTTCCATGGTAATTATCAGCGTGGGTCACAGATGACACATGTTGTGAACTATTACCTCAGCAACCTACCTAGTATATATGGCTCATCTTATATCTTTCCTATATAATATATTGGCGAATTGGAAATGACATTACATCTATCTGTCACAAAGAAAAGTGCGTTTTTTAACATACTTGAAACTATAAGAGGATGATTGTAGGAATGCAATGCT
Source organism: Homarus americanus (assembly GCF_018991925.1). Taxonomy (NCBI): domain Eukaryota; kingdom Metazoa; phylum Arthropoda; class Malacostraca; order Decapoda; family Nephropidae; genus Homarus; species Homarus americanus. Next base: position 11,476 of record NW_024723113.1, on the reverse strand, counting down.
TGATAAAATTGGAGAAGGGCGATGGGGAGATGAAAAATCTTCGGAGTTGAAGGTAAAGCATCATGGGGGTACACGGCGGTCTCTTTAAAAGGTATTATTTTCTTGTAGCACCGTTCATTCCTAACACTAATCTATTATCATATTCGAATAAGACTTCTAATTATAAGATAATTTTCATCTACTGTATTACATTACCGGCGGAAATGTATAATAATAGAGATAGCCCTTCCAAAATATTTTCTATTTTTTTCCATCAACATCCTGCCATTATCGTCTGCCTCTCCTCCAACACTGCGTGTCTCCTGCGTCCCCTTCATAAATCATCCTGCGCATGCGTTGCTGTACACGTCACGCGGCCAATTTAAAGCCTTTTTGATTTTGAAACTGTAAGATTGTACCATCGTACGATATGTTTTCCCATATTGAGATGAGGGCTTGTCTTTGGCAGCGCCCGGTTGCCAGTCACCAGCTGACGCTGTTAGAATAAAGTCTACAAAGAACGTGGTCTATGACTCAAACCTCTCACATGGCACAGTGAGTAGGATATGTCGGGGCCCGACACGCCATTACAGCCCTGACACGAACGCTGACATGGCCCCTACACGTCCACGATTCTCGACGCCCTCAAGGGGACGCCAGGGCTTCTCTACACCGGCGGGGAACGCCACGTGCGCCCAGCAGCAGGCCATGAGTGCATTGATGGCTCAGATGGCGTCTCTAGCTGCTGGCGGTGGTCATGCTTCTATGCCGGTCATGAAGCCCTCAGCAGCTGTCGCATCAGAGAAGTGTGAGGCAGAAATGCCAGCAGCTGCGTTTAGGACATGGAGGCGGTCCATGGAGTCATGGGTGCTGTTGAACGGGTGGTCACAACTGGTGGTCACACTCCACATTCGCCTGAACTGCGTCCCTGCACTCCAAAGGGTGATTGACTCGAGATACCCCAGCGGTCAGTGGGAGCAGCTCTCGCCCAAAGAAGCCCTGGACGCCATCAGTGGAATGGTTCTTCAATCTTCAAACCAAGCTGTGAAATGGAACGAGTTTTTCAACAGCAAACAAGGTGAAGAGGAGCCCATGAAAAGGTATTTTCAACGATGCCTCGGAGAGGCAGTGGAGTGTGAATTTAAATGTCCCACCTGTGATAACGACCTCTCTGAGTACATGCTATTACGTAAAGTTATGGTGGGCCTGAGTAACCCAGTGTTGAAAAGGGAAATTTTCCAGGGGTACTCTAGTTATAATAGTGTTGAAGTGCTTAGAAACAAATGCATGTTATTTGAGGCAGCAGTGAGAGATGCTGGTGTATTGTGTCGTACGTCTGGCCAGGCAGTGGTGGGAACAGCCGCGGAGGCAGTGGCGGTTGGTGATGACGTCACTGGTGAGTCTGAGGTAGCTGCCGCCCGACCTCGACACCCCAGTCGCGTGCACTGTGGTAACTGCGGCATGTCACATGCCTCTGGTAAAAGTAACTGCCCTGCAAGTGGGGCTACATGTCGCAATTGCTGTAAGGTTGGTCACTTCAAAAGGTGTTGTAGGAGTAAGTCAGCCCTAAGTGCTCCTGTGGATGTGTCAGGCGCTGTTACAGTGGCAACAGCCCAGCTATCCCGCCACCCCAGGTTACAAGTGTTCGTGTCCCAGGCCGGGGGCAATTCCCCCGCCACCCCTGTGCTGGCTGTAGCCGACACGGGTGCTATGGTGTGTGTGGCAGGCGCATCCCTGCTCCGGGACATCGGTTTGTGTCCGGGGCAACTTCGGGCCCGTAATGGCTTAAGGGACGTGGCGAACAAACAGCTCAAGTGTCTGGGGTCCGCCCCCTGCCGCCTCGGTGTGGACGAGGGGTCCACTGTCCAGGAGGTCTACTTCGTGCAGACAGCCAAGGCCCTCTATCTGTCATTGGAGGCCTGCAAGTGCCTCAACTTGGTGCCTGTCGACTTCCCGCTCCATAGACGTGCTGTGGCTGCCGTGAGCGATGGAGGGGAGCGGCACACTGCCGACGATCTACCTCCGAACCCTTTACCTGAGAGCAGCCGTTTCCCGCCGAGGCCAGTTGAGATACCCTTGCCTCCTTTGGAGGAGAATGTGGCCAGGCTGGAGGCATGGCTACTCACGCACTTTTCGTCTACCGCATTCAACACCAGCAGGTCCCCACTGCCAGTCATGACTGGTCCCCCTCACCGTATCCACCTGATGCCCGGCACGACCCCCTACGCCTGTCACACACCCGCTCCCGTTCCGAAACACTGGGAAGCGGAGGTGAAGGCCCAGTTGGAGGAGGACGTCAGGAGAGGCGTCATCCAGCCAGTGCCTGCTGGTGAGGCTACGGAGTGGTGCGCCAGGATGGTCATGGTGGCCAAGAAAAACGGTCAGCCCAGGCGCACTGTGGACTTCCAACGCCTCAATGCAAGCTGTCTGAGGGAGACGCACCACACACCTGCACCATTCGACATGGTGTCTGGGGTGCCAGTGCACTCGTTCAAAACCGTCGCCGACGCCTTTTGGGGATTTCATCAAGTGGAGTTGGAGGAGGAGAGTAGACGTCTGACCACATTCATCACGCCGTGGGGCCGTTTTCGAAACTGCAGGACGCCCATGGGACATTGCTCAGCGTCAGATGCTTACACCAAGAGGTTTGACGACGCTATTCAGGATGTGCCCCGCAAGTACAAGTGCGTGGATGACACTCTCCTCTATGACTCCAGTGTGAAGGGGGCGTTCTGGCACACTTACGATTTTCTGGAGACCTGCGCTCGCACAGGTATCACGCTGAAACCAGAAAAGTTCTTGTTCTGCAGGAGAGAAGCCGAGTTTGTGGGTTTCCTCCTGGGGTGGGACCTGTACCAGCCCACTGCCCAACGTCTGTCAGCCATCAAGGACTTCCCCATGCCGGATTAGTCACCTACCCACACCCGAGGAATTATCCCGAATTTTCCAATAATATTGTCGGACTACCAAATGGTTTAAAAAATGGATTACGGCTCGGAGGGTGCTTTCGGTATACTGATAAGTATCCTGAATGTTTACAAAAATGGCCGAGTGTGAAGAAGAAATGTAAATTAACGGACCTATTGTTAGGGGAGAGGAGGAACTGTAGTGGATTCCTCCCCTACAAACGCTGTTTGTCGCTGAGTAGCCGACCCCGCAAATTCTCCAGTGTATGCCTCGTGGTCTAGGTCAACCAGCGCCGCCTTACATGACGGAGGTCAACTATTAAGCCACGCCTACCTCCGCTATATAAGACCTGACCTCGTGGTGACCTACCTCTCTTTCTACCTACAGCCAGTCCTCAAGCAACACCTCCTCCTCCTGCCTGGCGGCCCTCGCTCCCACCGGCGAGCATGGCGACCCACAAGCTGGTCCTCCTCTGAGCACCCTCACCAACCAGCAGTTCTCTCTACTCAACGCTTGTAACCATGCTACCTTCCCAGCACGAAGCTGCATTGTACATTCAATACAATATGTATACAGAGAGCACATTGTGAGTTTCCTTTCTCCATCCCATCCTGAGTGTGAACCAAACAACCCGTACCCCACAGAACAACGGGAACGTTTCCAGCGTATGAACAGTGTAATATATTTGGAGTCCCTGAGAGCCAGGCGGAGGGAACTGAGAGTAAGATAACACAAGATAAGATGCAGTTTAAGAATATTTGTACAGAGGTTCTGAAGATGCCATCAACCCCTCAGAATGTGAGGAGGCTGGGACAAGGGCAGGGTGATAAGCCTCTCCCCCTCAGGATCACACTAGTGAGTGAGGAGGAGAAATGGTAGGTTATTCGGCAGGCAAAAAACTTAGCAAGGAGCTAGGCATCTCGGAGTGCATTCATTCACCCAGATCGCACGGTAATGCAGAGGGAACAGCACAAGAAGCTCCTGCAGGGCTTGAAGCAGAGAAGGGAAGAGTCGAGGAGGAACGGGGAAGTGTGTAAATGGGTTATATTCAGGGAGAGGGTTGTGGAAGCAAGTGTGCTAACACAGGGCCAGGGGGCAGCAGTGCACCCTCCACTTCAGCTTATTCCCCCCCCAACTCGAGAGGTGGCACCAGCTCCGCCTACCAGCCGAGAGGAGGCGAGCGCCGTGTAAACAATGACATTTCTAACCACACCCTGCAAAAATGCTGCAGCTTCTGAGAATGGGAAGGGAGGGGGGATTACTACTAAGAGCAGAGACGTTACCGAGAACAAATTCTGGCTTGAATGTTATGTACACTAATATTGACACGTTCCTTGATAAGAGGGAGGAATTTGAAACACTACTGAAGGTACTGGGGGTACGAGATATTTGTTCACACTCAGGATGGGATGGAGAAAGGAAACTCACAATGTGCTCTCTGTATACATGTTGTATTGGATGTACAATGCAGCTTGGTGCTGGGAAGTGGCAGCGTGGTTACAAGCGTGATGTAGAGAGAGCTGGTTGATGAGGATGCTCAGAGGAGGACCAGCTTGTGGGTCGCCATGCTCGCCGGCGGGAGCGAGGACCGTCAGGCAGGAGGAGGAGGAGGAGGATGTGTTGCTTGCTGGTTGGTGTAGGTAGAAGAAGGCAGCGGTCACCACGGGGTCAGGTCTTATATAGCGGAGGTAGGCGTGGCTTAATAGTTGACCTCCGTCATGTAAGGCGGCGCTGGTTGACCTAGACCACGAGGCATACACTGGGGAATTCGCGGGGTCGGCTACTCAGCGACAAGCGTTGAAGAGGAGGAATCCACTACAGTACATCAACCAGATATTGGAGGAGTTGTAGAACTGTTGTACAAGAACAGGAGAATCGACCCAGAGGAATGTGAGTTCAGTATTGCTGGATATGACTCATTTACGAACCTTTTTTCAAGAAACCCGCAAGAGGGGTGTGGTTATCTATGCTAGGCAAGACCTTCGAGCCAGCCAGGCGAGGGTACAGGGAGACGGTGTTTTTGAAGAGTCGAAGTGGCAGGGCCGGATTCAGGAGTGGGCAAAGTGGGCAGCTGCCCAGGGCTCTGGCCAATCTAAGGGTTTTCAATGTTCTAATTTCCTCAATATAACTGCATATGGCTTTAAAATTCTCCAAAGATGTGTCCAAATTTCAAAATTTTCCTGGGGGGCTTACAACGCCCCCCGGAACTCCCAGATGTTTAGGCTCGCTTCACTCGCCACCCCACCCTCTTGGGTAGTTATAATGAGGGGGGCCTCCACAAAGAGGCTGCCCATGGGCCTCCACAGGTCTAAATCCGGCACTGCCAAGTGGTGTAAAATTAAATTAAAGGGAGGGGACTTACTTATCGTCGGGTGTATATACAGATCCCCAAACTGTGGCCCACTAAATCAAAGGAACTTAAGAGCCTTAATAGACAATGCGGCAATGCTCAACCCTAGCCACCTCCTTATTATGGGGGATTTTAATTATGGCGACATCGACTGGAGAAATGAGCTCACCTCAAATGACTTGAATAACCCTGCCACTTTTTGTGGAAACTCTGAGAGATAATTTTCTGTTCCAACATGTTAGAGACCCGACACATTACAGACGGGAGCAAACATTCAAGCCACTCGATCTTATCATAACAAACGAGGAGGGTATGGTGACCAAACTGGAACACCTTGCCCCAGTTGGCACCAGTCACCAAATAGTGTTGTCATTCAGATTTAACTGTTGCCTAGTTCAAGATAAGGCCAGGCCAAAGTGCAAATATTACAAGGGAAATTACAACGGGATTAGGGAAGAGATGAGGGGTATCCACTGGCCTGACTCATTAAGGCACAAGAACACAGACACTACGCTGAATATCATAACTAGTAAAGTGACCCATTTGATCGATAAATATATCCCCAAGACCAAACCCAGTGCCTCGAGGAATACGAGGGAATCCCTACACATGAACCATGCGGCGGTCGACAAAGTTAAGAAGAAAACCCAGAAATTCAAGACGTGGGTTGAGTCAAATGATAAGCAGGACAGGAGGTTGTATGCAAGAGTCAGAATCCAAGCAAAGATAGAATGAAGAAGGGCTGAAAAGGAGTTCCAGAGGCTGGTTGCAAGCAAGGTCAAGTCAAACCCAAAGGCGCTTTACCGCTATGCAAAGTCGAAATTAAAAACGCGAGTAGGAGTATCAGACCTGAGGCTTGAAGATGGTAGTTACGCAGATTCTGACCAGGATAAAGCTAAGGCATTGAACAGCTTCTTTTCTTCGGTATTCACAAGAGAGGATGCGATTAACCTCCCTGCGTTTGAGGACAGACGGTTCGACACAGTACTGACCCACATTGTGTTCACAGAAGAGGGTATTAGAAACAAACTGTCAAAGCTAAAGGTCCATAAGAGTCCCGGCCCTGACATGGTGCATCCTAGAGTGCTAAAAGAGTTGAGCAACGAGCTTGTTTAGCCCCTGAAGATCCTTTTTGTAAATGCCTGGATGAACGAAAGGTCCCCATTGAGTGGAAAGTGGCTTATGTGAGTCCTATCTTCAAGAAGGGCGATCGTCACTCCACGAACAACTATAGACCGGTGAGCCTGACCAGCATAATATGTAAAGTACTTGAGAGTATTATCAGAGATGCCGTAATGGAACATCTACTACGAAACAACCTTGTTAAGGATTGCCAACACGGTTTTATGCCAGGGTGCTCCTGATTAACACAATTGCTCAAGGTATTGGATATTTGGACCCATATTCTGGAACGGGGTGGTAATATCGACAATATTTACCTAGATTTTGCCAAGGCTTTCGACAGTGTACCCCACGAAAGGCTGAAAATCAAACTGGAAGGGTACGGAATTCGGGGAAATGTCCTAGCGTGGATAGAAGAATTTCTACATGACCGCAAGCAGTGTGAGGTGATTACTGGCATGAAATCATCATCCGTACTTGTCACAAGCGTGGTACCACAGGGCAGTGTATTGTGCCCGCTGTTGTTTGTTTGTTTCATAAATGACATGCCCGACGTTGTACACTCCTCCATACAAAGTTTTGCCGATGACGTCAAGCTATTTCGGGAAATCAAGAACCAAGCAGAATGTGAGGAGCTGCAGAAGGACCTGTGTGGGCTCCAAGAATGGTCGAAGAAATGGCTGCTGAGATTCAATGTTACGAAGTGTAAGAGGATGCACCTGTAATGGGCCTCTGCCATGTAACACCAGTAATGTTGTAAGAAGCGAGAATATCTGATTGGAGTGACAGATGAGTGAAGCCAAGGAGTTGATCTTGGTAACTGTTACTGTAAGGTACGCCAGTAATGTGTGAGAAGTCAGAGTACCCACTTGGAATGGCATGTGAGAGAAGCCAAGGAGTTGATCGTGGTAACTGGTAATGTAATGTAACACCAATAAGGTTGTGAGTAGTAAGAGTACAGTATCTGAGTAAATTGCAGTTGAGTTAAGCCGAGGAGTTGCACCTTGGAGTTGTATGTCAAGGATATCTTTTTCCTTACCTTGATTTCATATTAATAAACCATTTCTTAGAGTACGTTAGGGGTAATCATTTTCCCGCAGTATTTCACCTTTATTTCCGTCCAAGTGACTTGATATCAGAATTATAATACCCATGTGCCCTAGACCCTCGCCATGCTACCAAAGAACTGAGGTCATGTAGTAACCATGAACTGAAATTTGTAGACAGAACAATTGAAGGAAATATAAGACAGAGAAAGAAGTATGAAATATGAATATAAGGGGAGTAGAAAATCCCCGTCCTTAAGGGTGTCCTCGGTGGTTCAGCAGTAGACAATCCACCGCCCTTACAATGGGGGCAGCGTGTTGCCGCCCTTACACAGGTACATTCATGAGCTGGTGCATGCCCAGTACTTGCCAACAGTGTGTAACAGAGACGTGACCGATCGCCCAAGCGGCTAACGAGCCGATCAGTGGTGAAGAGGATAAAAGTAAAAAGTTTTCACAGACGAGGGTATAAGAAATAACCTGTCAAAGCTAAAGGTCCATAAGAGTCCTGGCCCTGGCATGGTGCACCCCCAGAGTGCTAAGAGAGTTGTGCAACGAGCTTGCCGAGCCCCTGAATCCTTTTTTTGTAAATGCCTGGATGAACAAAAGGTCCCCAGTGATTGGAAAGTGGCTTATGTGAGTCCTATCTTCAAGAAGGGCGATCGTCACTCCACGAACAATTATAGACCGGTGAGCCTGACCAGCATAGTATGTAAAGTACGTGAGAGCACTATAAGAGATGCCATGATGGAACATCTACAATGAAACAACCTTGGAAAGGATTGCCAACATGGTTTTCTGCCGGGACAATCCTGTAGTATTGTAGTGGACGTCTCCCCTACAACTGCGTAGCTGCAGGCCACCTGCGACGTCTTCCCTAAGCAACCAAACTAGCGGCCCGGGGGGGGGGGTCACCAGATGCCACCGTATCCTAGCAACTGAGTCAAAAGACCGGCTACTTCCTGGGTTTTCCCTACATGACTCACGGCTGACTCACGGCTGCTGTGTATATAAGCTCTGTCTCTCCATTGAGATTCATTCTGGCCTCTCTTCCTGAACAAGCAACACCTCCTCCTCCGCCGCTGCCTGGCGACCCTCGCTTCTCCTCCGCCTGCCTGGCGGTCCTCGCTCCCGCCGGCGAGCATGGCGACCCCCCAGCTGTCCTTCTCTGAGTTTCCTCACCAACCAGGTCTCATTCTGCTCTCGGTTCCTGAACACGCAACACCTCCTCCAGCAAGCTCCTCGCTGTTCCGTTCTCATTCAACCTGGAGGCCAGCAACAGGCAACATCTTCTCTAACGAAGCTCCTGCACATCTACCTCCTTCAACACGCTACCCACCGAACGTGCCTACTGAGCAGCTCCTCACCACACGGCACCTCCAGCACCAGACTGTCTATCATATAACTTATATTATATAAGAAAACCACCACCTTAGAGTTTCCATCCATCCTGAGTGCTAGACAACATTATATCACGAGACGATCCAGGACTGTTTCCTAAGTCAATATATAACCGAACCCACACGGGGTAATAATATACTGGATTTAGTTCTGACGAACAGAGAAAACCTCATTAGCAATGTCGAGGTAGGGAACCAACTTGCAAACAGCGATCACAAAGAAATTCGATTCCAGTTAGATTTTCAGGGCAGACGTAAGGAAAATTCCACTAAAGTACCAGATTTCAGAAGGGCAAACTTTGACAGTTTAAAGAGGCAGCTGAGAGAGGGGGTGTCGCGCTTGGCCGTGAACCTCACAGATGACACCGACCTGATAACGAGATCTGAGATTGCCAGTTCCACACTAATTTAAATTAGTGAGTTACTTAATGCACAAAGGCAGAACATAATGCTACAAAAAAACTCAGATCAGACAACAATGACCCTAATGGATAAATACTATTTAAAAGAACATCATTGGCCAAAGGAAGGCTATAGGTAGAAGGATAAATCGGCGAAATTCAATTCGACTATTATAGGTATTAAGTAGTAGAGTTAAAAACCGAGATAAGGAAAGCAAAAGATAGAATAATGAGGTAAGGATAGCAAGGGAGGCGAAGACAAACTCCCAAAGGATTCTACCAAATGTATCAAACTAAAACACGAGAAAAGATTGGACCAATACGGGTCAGACCTCAAGTAGCTCACTGATAACGACGAGAAATGAGCAATAATTTGAATAAATATTTTTCAACAGTTTTCACCACCGAAATCTAAACATAGATACCGAGGCACCGACTTATTCAGAGATAGTGAAGAAACAAAGTAAGCGAGATAGTAGTGACTAGTAACGATGCTAGTAAGCAAATAGACACACTAAAGCCTAATAAGTCACCAGGTCCCGATGAGATATTTGCCAGAGTATTAAAGGAATGTAAGGAAGAGCTTAGTATGCCTTAGCAAAGTTGTTTAACATGTCCTTAAAAACAGGTGTAGTACCAGAATCCTGGAGGATAGCGAATGTAATACCGATTTTCAAGAAAGGGGATAGATCACTATCCTCTAACTACCGCCCAATCAGTCTAACATCAATAGTAGGCAAATTACTGGAAGCAATCATCTCAAACTCTATTCGAAATCACCTGGAGAAGCACCTATTGATCAATGATTCCCAGCATGGCTTCACAAGCGGACGTTCTTGCCTAACTAATCTATTAACATTCTTTTCATCAAGCTGAATCAGTGGATTGAAAGCACAATTATGATGTGGGTATATCTCGATTTAGCAAAGCCTTCACAGAGTCCCTACTCTAAAGACTAATTAGAAAGGTAGAAGCTCATACATCAAAGGTGACATCCTTAAATGGATTAGGGCGGTTACAGGACAGGAAACAGCGAAAGGAGCATTAACGCACTAAGTCCCACGGAGCAACGCTATTGTATGGAGTTCCCAAGGCCTCAGTACTTGACCATTATTATTTATTATATACATAAACGACATAGATATCGGCATAGACAGCAACATAAGTAAATTTGCTGATGACACTAAAATAGGACGTGTTATTAAATCTGACGAGGACTCGGCAAAACTACAGGAAGATCTAAACAAATTTTCGAATGGTTGGAAAATGGCAGATGAAATTCAACGTGGACAAATGTAAAGTACTCAGTATAGGAGATGTAAACAGGGAAACCAGATACCAGATGAACAACGATGCCATAGAGAAATCCGACTGCGAGAGAGATTTAGGAGTAATGATAAGTAGGAACCTTAAGCCAAGTAAACAATGTGTTTTTTCTCGTAACAAGGCTAATAAAGTACTTGGGTTCATACAAAGAAGTGTTAGTTACAAGACTAGCGAGGTCATCCTAAAACTGTATCTTGCACTTGTGAGACCACACCTGGATTACGCAGTTCAGTTCTGTCAATGTATTACAGAGAGAATGGATATAGAATCCTTTGGAAAGAATTCAGAGGAGAATTTACGCATTTAATCCCGGGCATTAGGAACCTTGAGTATAGAGACAGTTAAAGATCTTAATTTGCACTCCCTCTGAGAGACGTGAGAGCGAGGGGCGACCTGATAGAGGTGTATAAGTGGGAAGGTGTACAAAATGTGCGTATACAAAGGTACTCAAATTATCCAACCAGAGCGAACTCGTAACAATGGTTTTAAATTAGACAAATTAGATTTAGGCGAAATAGGTAAACACTGGTTTGAAACAGAGTAGTGGACGAATGTAAAGCACAACATCATCATTAACTCGAATACGCTGAATTGCTTCAAACATAGGTTGGATGCTCATATGAGCAATAGGGGTTGGGTGTAAACGGGACTGCCCAGTATGGGCCAATAGGCCCGCTGCAGTTTCCTCCATTCTTATGTTCTTATGTTCTTATGAAGGGTAATCTCAAGAAACACATTCTTGGACACAGTGGTATAAAGGAGTTTGAATGTGAGGAATGTGGGAAATGTTTCTCCTGGAAGGATAATCTCAAGACACACATTCTTGAACACAGTGGTGTGAAGGAGTTTTAATGTGAGGAATGTGGGAAATGTTTCTCCCGGAAGGGTTATCTCAAGAAACACATTCTTGGACACAATGGTGTGAAGGAATTTGAATGTGAGGAA
>NW_024723112.1:0-10638 GCF_018991925.1 Homarus americanus | reverse complement strand
AGTGCTATGACCCGGGGTGTGACGGCCGGGCACCCTTTCAGTGACATGACCCGGGGTGTGAAGGGCGGGTACCCCTTCAATGACATGACCCTGGGTGTGTGGGCCGGACACCCTTTCAGTGCCATGACCCGGGGCGTGAGGGCCGATCACTCCTTCAGTGCCATGACCCGGGGTGTGAGGGCCGGGCACCCCTTCAGCCCCATGACCCGAGGTGTAAGGGCCTGCCACCTGTTTAGGTCTATAACTAGGTGTGTGAGGGCCGGGCACACCTTCAGTGCCATGGCCAGGGGTGGATGGCCGGGCACTGCTTCAGTACTATGACGCAGGGGTGGAGGGCCGGGCACCCTTTAGTGCCATGAGCTGGGGTGAGAGATGGGCACTCCTTAGTGCCATGAAAACGGGGTAGAGGCCCAGGCACCCCTACAGAGCTATGAACTGGGGTGGAGGTCCGGGCACCCCTTCATGATGATGGGTGAGGGCTTGGCACCTTTCAGTGCGTGACCCGGGTGTGAGGGCCGGGCCTGGATTTCAGTGCCATGAATTGGGGTGGAGGGGCCGGGCACCCCTCCAGCACCATGACCCGGGGTATGAGGGTCGGGCACCCCTTCAGTGCTATGACCCGGGGTGTGAGGGCCGGGCACCCTTTCAGTGACATGATCCAGCTTGTGAGGGCCGGGCACCCCTTCAATGACATGACCCGGGGTGTGTGGGCTGGGCCCCCTTTTCAGTGCCATGAACCGGGGTGTGAGGGCTGGGCACCCCTTCAGCCCCATGACCCGGGATGTGAGGGCCGGGCACTCGTTTAGGTCTATGACCAGGGGTGTGAGGGCCGAGCATACCTTCAGTGCCATGGCCAGGGGTGTGACGGCCGGGCACCGATTCAGTGCCATGACCCGGGGTGTGAGGGCCGGGCACCCCTTTAGTGCAATGAAACGGGGTGTGAGGGCAGGGCACCTCTACAGAGCTATGTACCGCGGTGTGAGGGCCGGGCACCCCTTTAGTGCCATGAGCCGGGGTGTGAAAGACGGGCACCCCTTTAGTGCCATGAAACGGGGTGTGAGGGCCGGGCAACCCAACAGAGCTATGAATCGGGGTGTGAGGGCCGGGCACCACTTCACATGACACAGGGTTTGAGGGCCGGGCACCCTTCCATATGACACGGGGTGTGAGGACCGGGCACCTTTTCAGTGCCATGACCCGAGGTTTGAGGGCCGGGCACCCCTTCAGTGCCATGAATCAGGGTGTGAGCGCCGGGCACCCTTCAGCAATATTACCCAGGGTGTGAGGGCCGGGCTCGATTTCAGTGCCATGAATCTGATTGTGAGGGCTTGGCACCCCTCCAGCACCATAACCCGGGGTATGAGGGCCGGGCACCCCTTCAGTGCTATGACCCGGGGTGTGAGGGCCGGGCACCCTTTCAGTGACATGATCCAGGGTGTGAGGGCCGGGCACCCCTTCAATGACACGACCCGGGGTGTGTGGGTTTGGGCACCCTTTCAGTGCCATGAACCGGGGTGTAAGGGCCGGTCACTCCTTCAGTGCCATGACCCGGGGTGTGAGGGCTGGGCACCCCTTCAGCCCCATGACCCGGGATGTGAGGGCCGGGCACTCGTTTAGGTCTATGACCAGGGGTGTGAGGGCCGGGCATGCCTTCAGTGCCATGGCCAGGGGTGTGACGGCCGGGCACCTATTCAGTGCCATGACCCGGGGTGTGAGGGCCGGGCACCCCTTTAGTGCAATGAAACGGGATGAGAGGGCAGGGCACCCCTACAGAACTATGAACCGCGGTGTGAGGGCCGGGCACCACTTCACATGACACGGGTGTGAGGGTCGGGCACCTTTTCAGTGCCATGAACCGGGGTGTTAGGGCCGGGCACCCTTTCAGTGCCATGAATCGGGGTGTGATGACCGGGCACCCCTTCATCTCCATGACCCGTGGTGTGAGGAACGGGAACCGCTTCAACCCCATGACCCTGGGTGTGAGGGCCGGGCACCCCTTTAGGTCCCTTCCAGGGGTGTGATGGCCGTGCACCCCTTCAGTGACATGACCCGGGGTGCGAGGGCCGGGCACCCCTTTAGTGTCATAACTTTGGGTGTGGGGGCCGGGCACCCTTCCAGCACCATGACCCGGAGTGTGAGGGCCGAGCACCCCTTCAGTGTCATGAACCGGGGTGTGACGGACGGGCACCCCTTCAGTGCTATGAACCAGGGTGTGAGGGCCGGGCACCCTTTCAGTGCCAGGAATCGGGGTGTGTGGGCCGGGCACCCTTTCAGTGCCATGAAACGGGGTGTGAAGGCCGGGCACCGCTACAGTGCTGTGAACTGGGGTGAGAGGCCTCGGGCACCCCTCCAGCACCATGACCCGGGGTATGAGGGCCGGGCACCCCTTCAGTGCTATGACCCGGGGTGTGAGGGCCGAGCACCCTTTCAGTGCCATGACCCGGGGTGTGAGGGCCGGTCACTCTTTCAGTGCCATGACCCGGAGTGTGAGGGCCGGGCACCCCTTCAGCCCCATGACCCGAGGTGTGAGAGCCGGCCACCCATTTAGGTCTATAACCAGGTGTGGGAGGCCGGGCACACCTTCAGTGCTATGGCCAGGGGTGTGACGGCCGGGTCACCGCTTCAGTGCACATCTCAAAAGCGAGGGGCTAGCCACCTTCAGTGATATGACCCGAGCGTCAGTTACGGGGCACCCTTCCAGTGGGTCATGAGATGGGGTGCGAGGGCCGGCCACCCCTTCAGTGCCATGAAACGGGGTGTGAGCGCCGGGAACCCCTACAGAGCTATGAACCGGGGTGTGAGGGCCTGGCACCCCTTCACATGACACGGGGTGTGAGGGCCGGGCACCCCTCCAGCACCATGGCCCGGGGTATGAGGGCCGGGCGCCTCTCCAGCACCATGGCCCGGGGAGTGATGGCCGGGCACCCCTTCAGTGACTTAACCCCGGGTGTCAGGGCCGGGCACACCTTTAGTGCCATGAGCCGGGGTGTGAGAGACGGGCACCCCTTTAGTGCCATGAAACAGGGTGTGAGGGCCGGGCAACCCAACAGAGCTATGAATCGGGGTGTGAGGGCCGGGCACCACTTCACATGACACGGGGTGTGAGGGCCGGACACCCTTCCATATGACACGGGGTGTGAGGGCCGGGCACCTTTTCAGTGCCATGACCCAGAGTGTTAGGGCCTGGCTCGATTTCAGTGCCAAGAATCGGGGTTTGAGGGTCGGGCACCCCTCCAGTGACATGACCTGGGGTGTGAGGGCCGGGCACCCCTTCAGTGACATGACCCGGGGTGTGAGGGCCGGGCACCCCTCCAGCACCATGACCCGGGGTGTGAAGGCTGGGAACCGCTTCAACCCCATGACCCGTGGTGTGAGGGCCGGGCACCCCTTTAGGTCCATGACCTGGGGTGTGAGGGTTGCACCCTTCAGTGCTAAGGGACTGGGGTGGAGGGCGGCATCCCTTCAGTGTCATGAACCGGGGTGTGAGGGCAGGGCACCCATTCAGTGCCATGAAACGGGGTGTGAGGGCCGGGCACCCCTACAGTGCTGCGAACCGGGGTGTGACCCGGGCACCCTTTCAGCACCATGACCCGGGGTGTGAGGGCCGGGCTCGATTTCAGTGCCCTGAATCGGGGTGTGAGGGCCGGGCACCCCTTCAGGGCTGTGACCCTGGGTGTGAGGATCGTGCACCCTTTCAGTGACATGACCCGGGGTGTGAAGGGCAGGCACCCCTTCAATGACATGACGCAGGGTGTGTGGGCCGGACACCCTTTCAGTGCCATGAACCGGGGTGTGCGGGCCGATCACTCCTTCGGTGCCATGACCCGGGGTGTGAGGGCCGGGCACCCTTTCAGCCCCATGACCCGAGTTGTGAGGGCAGGGCCACCCGTTTAGGTCTATAACCAGCTGTGTGAGGGCCGGTCACACCTTCAGTGCCATGGCCAGGGGTGTGACGGCCGGGCAACGCTTCAGTGCCATGACCCGGCGTGTGTGGGCCGGACACCCCTTTAGTGCCATGAGCTGGGGTGTGAGGGCCGGGCACCCCTTTAATGCCATGAAACGGGGTGTGAGGACCGGGCACCCCTACAGAGCTATGAACCGGGGAGGTCTGGGCACCCTTCACATGACACACGGGGTGTGAGGGGGCCGAGCACCTTTCCAGTCACCATGACCCGGGGTGTGTGGGTCAGGCTGATTTCAGTGCCATGGAGTGGGGTGTGAACCTGCCTCCTTCCATGACCCAGGGGTATGAGGCCAGGCACCCCTTGTCAGTGCTGCGGCCTGGGTGTGGCCGGGCACCCTTTCAGTGACATGATCCAGCTTGTGAGGGCCGGGCACCCCTTCAATGACATGACCCGGGGTGTATGGGCTGGGCACCCTTTCGGTGCCATGAACCGGGGTGTGATGGCTGGGCACCCCTTCAGCCCCATGACCCGGGATGTGAGGGCCGGGCACTCGTTTAGGTCTATGACCAGGGGTGTGAGGGCCGAGCATACCTTCAGTGCCATGGCCAGGGGTGTGACGGCCGGGCACCGATTCAGTGCCATGACCCAGGGTGTGAGGGCCGGGCACCCCTTTAGTGCAATGAAACGGGGTGTGAGGGCAGGCACCCCTACAGGCTGAACCGCGGTGCCCGAGGCCAGGCACCCCTTTGGAGTGCCATGAGCCAGGGTGTGAAAGACGGGCACCCCTTTAGTGCCATGAGCAGGGGTGTGAGGCTGAACGCTGGCAGAGCTAGGTCAGGGGTGTGAGGCCGGGCACCTTCCATGACACACGGGGTGTGAGGGCCGGGCACCCTTCCATATGACACGGGGTGTGAGGACCGGGCACCTTTTCAGTGCCATGACCCGAGGTTTGAGGGCCGGGCACCCCTTCAGTGCCATGAATCAGGGTGTGAGCGCCGGGCACCCTTCAGCAATATTACCCGGGGTGTGAGGGCCGGCTCGATTTCAGTGCCATGAATCTGGGTGTGAGGGCTTGGCACCCCTCCAGCACCATAACCCGGGGTATGAGGGCCGGGCACCCCTTAGGTGCTATGACCCGGGGTGTGAGGGCCGGGCACCCTTTCAGTGACATGATCCAGGGTGTGAGGGCCGGGCACCCCTTCAATGACACGACCCGGGGTGTGTGGGTTTGGGCACCCTTTCAGTGCCATGAACCGGGGTGTAAGGGCCGGTCACTCCTTCAGTGCCATGACCCGGGGTGTGAGGGCTGGGCACCCCTTCAGCCCCATGACCCGGGATGTGAGGGCCGGGCACTCGTTTAGGTCTATGACCAGGGGTGTGAGGGCCGGGCATACATTCAGTGCCATGGCCAGGGGTGTGACGGCCGGGCACCTATTCAGTGCCATGACACGGGGTGTGAGGGCCGGGCACCCCTTTAGTGCAATGAAACGGGGTGTGAGGGCAGGGCACCCCTACAGAACTATGAACCGCGGTGTGAGGGAAGGGCACTCCTTCACATGACACGGGTGTGAGGGTCGGGCACCTTTTCAGTGCCATGAACCGGGGTGTTAGGGCCGGGCACCCTTTCAGTGCCATGAATCGGGGTGTGATGACCGGGCACCCCTTCATCTCCATGACCCGTGGTGTGAGGACCGGGAACCGCTTCAACCCCATGACCCTGGGTGTGAGGGCCGGGCACCCCTTTAGGTCCCTTCCAGGGGTGTGATGGCCGTGCACCCCTTCAGTGACATGACCCGGGGTGCGAGGGCCGGGCACCCCTTTAGTGTCATAACTTTGGGTGTGGGGGCCGGGCACCCTTCCAGCACCATGACCCGGAGTGTGAGGGCCGAGCACCCCTTCAGTGTCATGAACCGGGGTGTGACGGACGGGCACCCCTTCAGTGCTATGAACCAGGGTGTGAGGGCCGGGCACCCTTTCAGTGCCAGGAATCGGGGTGTGTGGGCCGGGCACCCTTTCAGTGCCATGAAACGGGGTGTGAAGGCCGGGCACCGCTACAGTGCTGTGAACTGGGGTGAGAGGCCTCGGGCACCCCTCCAGCACCATGACCCGGGGTATGAGGGCCGGGCACCCCTTCAGTGCTATGACCCGGGGTGTGAGGGCCGAGCACCCTTTCAGTGCCATGACCCGGGGTGTGAGGGCCGGTCACTCTTTCAGTGCCATGACCCGGAGTGTGAGGGCCGGGCACCCCTTCAGCCCCATGACCCGAGGTGTGAGAGCCGGCCACCCATTTAGGTCTATAACCAGGTGTGGGAGGCCGGGCACACCTTCAGTGCTATGGCCAGGGGTGTGACGGCCGGGTCACCGCTTCAGTGCAATGACCCGGGGTGCGAGGGCCGGCCACCCCTTCAGTGCCATGAAACGGGGTGTGAGCGCCGGGAACCCCTACAGAGCTATGAACCGGGGTGAGAGGGCCGGGCACCCCTTCACATGACACGGGGTGTGAGGGCCGGGCACCCCTCCAGCACCATGGCCCGGGGTGTGAGGGCCGGGCGCCTCTCCAGCACCATGGCTCGGGGAGTGATGGCCAGGCACCCCTTCAGTGACTTAACCAGGGGTGTCAGGGCCGGGCACCCCTTTAGTGCCATGAGCCGGGGTGTGAGAGACGGGCACCCCTTTAGTGCCATGAAACGGGGTGTGAGGGCCGGGCAACCCAACAGAGCTATGAATCGGGGTGTGAGGGCCGAGCACCACTTCACATGACACGGGGTGTGGGGGCCGGGCACACTTCCATATGACACGGGGTGTGAGGGCCGGGCACCTTTTCAGTGCCATGACCCAGAGTGTTAGGGCCTGGCTCGAATTCAGTGCCAAGAATCGGGGTGTGAGGGTCGGGCACCCCTCCAGTGACATGACCTGGGGTGTGAGGGCCGGGCACCCCTTCAGTGACATGACCCGGGGTGTGAGGGCCGGGAACCGCTTCAACCCCATGACCCGTGGTGTGAAGGCCGGGCACCCCTTTAGGTCCATGACCCAGGGTGTTAGGGCCGTTCACCCCTTTAGTTCCATGACCCGGGGTGTGAGGGCCGGGCACCCCTTCAGTGTCATGAACCGGGGTGTGAGGGCCAGGCACCCCTACAGTGCCATGAAGCAGGGTGAGGGCCAGGCACTTCTGGTCTGCAGACCGGGGTGTGAGCGCCGGGCACCCCTTCAGCAATATGACCCGGGATGTGAGGGCCGGGCTCGATTTCAGTGCCATGAATCGGGGTGTGAGGGCTGGGCATCCCTCCAGCACCATAACCCGGGTTATGAGGGCCGGGCACCCCTTCAGTGCTATGACCCGGGGTGTGACGGCCGGGCACCCTTTCAGTGACATGACTTGGGGTGTGAAGGGCGGGTACCCCTTCAATGACATGACCCGGGGTGTGTGGGCCGGACACCCTTTCAGTGCCATGACCCGGGGCGTGAGGGCCGATCACTCCTTCAGTGCCATGACCCGGGGTGTGAGGGCCGGGCACCCCTTCAGCCCCATGACCCGAGGTGTGAGGGCCTGCCACCTGTTTAGGTCTATAACTAGGTGTGTGAGGGCCGGGCACACCTTCAGTGTCATGGCCAGGGGTGTGACGGCCGGGCACCGCTTCAGTGCAATGACGCAGGGTGTGAGGGCCGGGCACCCCTTTAGTGCCATGAGCTGGGGTGTGAGGGCCGGGCACCCCTTTAGTGCCATGAAACGGGGTGTGAGGGCCAGGCATCCCTACAGAGCTATGAACCGGGGTGTGAGGGCTGGGCACCCCTTTACATGACACGGGGTGTGAGGGCCTAGCACCTTTCCAGTGCCATGGCCCGGGGTGTGAGGGCCGGGCTCGATTTTAGTGCCATGAATTGGGGTGTGAGGGCCGGGTACCCCTCCAGCACCATAACCCGGGGTATGAGGGCCGGGGACCCCTTCAGTGCTATGACCCGGGGTGTGAGGGCCGGGCACCCTTTCAGTGACATGATCCAGCTTGTGATGGCCGGGCACCCCTTCAATGACATGACCCGGGGTGTGTGGGCTGGGCACCCTTTCAGTGCCATGAACCGGGGTGTGAGGGCTGGGCACCCCTTCAGTCCCATGACCCGGGATGTGAGGGCCGGGCACTCGTTTAGGTCTATGACCAGGGGTGTGAGGGCCGAGCATACCTTCAGTGCCATGGCCAGGGGTGTGACGGCCGGGCACCGATTCAGTGCCATGACCCGGGGTGTGAGGGCCGGGCACCCCTTTAGTGCAATGAAACGGGGTGTGAGGGCAGGGCACCCCTACAGATCTATGAACCGCGGTGTGAGGGCCGGGCACCCCTTTAGTGCCATGAGCCGGGGTGTGAAAGACGGGCACTCCTTTAGTGCCATGAAACGGGGTGTGAGGGCCGGGCAACCCAACAGAGCTATGAATCGGGGTGTGATGGCCGAGCACCACTTCACATGACACGGGGTGTGAGGGCTGGGCACCCTTCCATATGACACGGGGTGTGAGGACCGGGCACCTTTTCAGTGCCATGACCCGAGGTTTGAGGGCCGGGCACCCCTTCAGTGCCATGAATCAGGGTGTGAGCGCCGGGCACCCTTCAGCAATATTACCCGGGGTGTGATGGCCGGGCTCGATTTCAGTGCCATGAATCTGATTGTGAGGGCTTGGCACCCCTCCAGCACCATAACCCGGGGTATGAGGGCCGGGCACCCCTTCAGTGCTATGACCCGGGGTGTGAGGGCCGGGCACCCTTTCAGTGACATGATCCAGGGTGTGAGGGCGGGGCACCCCTTCAATGACACGACCCGCGGTGTGTGGGTTTGGGCACCCTTTCAGTGCCATGAACCGGGGTGTGAGGGCCGGTCACTCCTTCAGTGCCATGACCCGGGGTGTGAGGGCTGGGCACCCCTTCAGCCCCATGACCCGGGATGTGAGGGCCGGGCACTCGTTTAGGTCTATGACCATGGGTGTGAGGGCCGGGCATGCCTTCAGTGCCATGGCCAGGGGTGTGACGGCCGGGCACCGATTCAGTGCCATGACCCGGGGTGTGAGGGCCGGGCACCTCTTTAGTGCAATGAAACGGGGTGTGAGGGCAGGGCACCCCTACAGAACTATGAACCGCGGTGTGAGGGCCGGGCACCCCTTCACATGACACGGGTGTGAGGGTCGGGCACCTTTTCAGTGCCATGAACCGGGATGTGAGGGCCGGGCACCCTTTCAGTGACATGAATCGGGGTGTGATGACCGGGCACCCCTTCAGCTCCATGACCCGTGGTGTGAGGGCCGGGGACCCCTTTAGGTCCCTTCCAGGGGTGTGATGGCCGTGCACCCCTTCAGTGACATGACCCGGAGTGTGAGGGCCGGGCACCCCTTCAGTGTCATGAACCAGGGTGTGACGGACGGGCACCCCTTCAGTGCCATGAACCGGGTTGTGAGGGCAGGGCACCCTTTCAGAGCCATGAATCACAGGGGTGTGAGGCCGGGGCTCTTTAGCACCATGACCCAGTGTGGGGCCCAGCCACCCTGGTGCCGCATGAATCGAGGTGTGAGCCGGGCACCCCTTCTTTCATGCCAGTGTGAGGGCAGGGCTTCGATTTCAGTGCAGGAATGCAAGGTGTGAGGCAGGCTGCACAATGCCGCCAAGCAGGTGTGAAGGCCGGGCTTTACGCCTGATGCTGTGAACTGGGGTGGCCCAGGCACCCCTCCACTTCCATGACCAGGGGTATGAGGCCAGGCACCCCTTCAGTGCTATGGCCAGGTGTAAGGGGCGAGCACCCTTTCAGTGCCATGACCCAGGGGTGTGAGGGCCAGCCACTCCTTCAGTGCCATGACCCGGGGTGTGACGGCCGGGCACCCCTTCAGCCCCATGTCCCGAGGTGTGAGGGCCGGCCACCCGTTTAGGTCTATAACCAGGTGTGTGAGGGCCGGGCACACCTTCAGTGCCATGGCCAGGGGTGTGACGGCTGGGCACCGCTCCATTGACATGACCCGGGGTGTGAGGGCCGGTCACTCCTTCAGTGCCATGACCCGGGGTGTGAGGGCTGGGCACCCCTTCAGCCCCATGACCCGGGATGTGAGGGCCGGGCACTCGTTTAGGTCTATGGCCAGGGGTGTGAGAGCCTGGCAGCCCTTCAGTGCTATGACCCGGGGTGTGAGGGCCGAGCACCCTTTCAGTGCCATGTCCCGGGGTGTGAGGGCCAGCCACTCCTTCAGTGCCATGACCCGGGGTGTGACGGCCGGGCACCCCTTCAGCCCCATGTCCCGAGGTGTGAGGGCCGGCCACCCGTTTAGGTCTATAACCAGGTGTGTGAGGGCCGGACACACCTTCAGTGCTATGGCCAGGGGTGTGACGGCTGGGCACCGCTTCAGTGACATGACCCGGGGAGTGAGGGCCGGCCACCCCTTCAGTGACATGACCCAGGGCGTCAGTTACAGGCACCCCTTCAGTGCCATGAGCCGGGGTGTGAGGGCCGGGCACCCCTTGAGTGCCATGAAACGGGGTGTGAGGACCGGGCACCCCTACAGAGCTATGAACCGGGGTGTGAGGGCCGGGCACTTTATGTATATTCTGTATTATGTATGCTGTATTATATATTATGTATGTATATGATGTATGTGCTCCATTTATATATATTATTTATTCAGCCTAGGTAGCAGCGCATGGCAATGTTATTACCATTTCCCACATGCTTAATTTATGTGCCTGGCGACGTATGGAAGCTGTTAATGTCT
>NW_024723111.1:0-8257 GCF_018991925.1 Homarus americanus | reverse complement strand
TGATACTAATATAACAAGGTCCCCTGATCGAGTATAAAAAAGTCCCCTGGCCCAGTATAACAAAGTCCCCATATCGAGCATAACAAAGTCCCATGATCGATTATATCAAATTCCCCTGGTCGAGTAAAGCAAAGGGCCCTCATCGAGTAAGACAAAGTCCCCTGATCGAGTATAACAAATTCCTCTTATCGAGTATAACAAAGTCCCCTTATCGAGTATAACAAAGTCCCCTGATCGAGTATAACAAAGGCCCCTGGTCGAGTATAGCAAAGTCCCCTGATCGAGTATAACAAAAGTCCCCTGATCGAGAATAACAAAGTCCCCTAATCAAGTATAGCAAAATCCCCTCATCGAGTATAACATATCCCCTGATCGAGTATATAAAAGTCCTCTGGTCGAGTATAACAAAGTCCTCTGATCGAGTATAAGAAAGTCCCCTGCTCGAGTATAACAAAGTCCCCTGATCGAGTATAACAAAGTCCTCTGGTTGAGTATAACAAAGTCCCCTGATCGAGTATAACATATCCCCTGATCGAGTATAACAAAATTCCCCTGATCGTGTATGACAAAGTCCCCTGATTAATTTTTAAAAAGTCCCCTGGTTGAGAATAACAAAGCTCCTTGATCGAGTATAACAAAGTCCCCTGGTCGAGTATAACAAAGCCCCCTCATCGAGTATAACAAAGGCCCCTAATCGAGTATAACGAAGTCCACTGATCGAGTATAACATATAACCTGATAGAGTATAACAAAGTCTTCTGGTCGAGTATAAAAAAGTCCCCTTATCGCGTATAACAAAGTCCCCTGATCGAGTATACCAAAGGCCCCTTATTGAGTATAAATAGGCCATTGATCAAGTATAAAAAAGTCCCCTGGTCGAGTATAACAAAGTCCTCTGATCGGGTGTAACAAAGTCCTCTGGTCGGGTATAAAAATGTCCCCTGATCGAGTATAACAAAGTCCACTTCTCGAGTATAACAAAGTCCCCAGATCGAGTATAACAAAGGCCTCTCATCTTGTATAACAAAGTCCATTGGTCAAGTATAAAAAAGTCCCCTGGTCGAGTATAACAAAGTCCCCTGATCGAGTATAACAAAGTCCCCTGGTCGAGTATAGCAAAGTCCCCTGATCGAGTATAACAAAGCCTCCTCATCGAATATAACAAAGTCCCCTCATCGAGTATAACAAAGCCCCCTGCTCGAGTATAAGAAAGTCCCCTGATCGGGTATAACAAAGTCCCCTGATCGAGTATAACAAAGGCCCCTGATCGAGTCCAAAAAAGGCCCCTAATCGAGAATAACAAAGTCCCCTGCTCTAGTATAACAAAGGCCCCTCATCGAGTATAACAATGGCCCTTCATCGAGTTTAACAAAGTCCCCTGATCGAGTATAACAAAGTCCTCTGGTCGAGTAAAAAAAAGTCCCCTAATCGCGTATAACAAAGTCCCCTGGACGAGTATAACAAAGTCCCCTGATCGAGTATACCAAAGGCCCCTTATTGAGTATAACAAAGTCCCCAGATCGGGTATAAAAAAGTCCCCTGGCCCAGTATAACAAAGTCCGCATATCGAACATAACAAAGTCCGATGATCGATTATATCAAAGTCCCTTGGTCGAGTATACCAAAGGGCCCTGATCGAGTAAGACAAAGTTCCCTGATCGAGTATAACAAATTCCTCTTATCGAGTATAACAAAGTCAACTTATCGAGTATAACAAAGTCCCCTGATCGAGTATAACAAATTCCCCTGATCGAGTATAACAAAAGTCCCCTGGTCGAGTATAACAAAGTCCCCTGATCGAGTATAACAAAAGTCCCTTGATCGAGTATAACAAAAGTCCCCTGGTCGAGTATAACAAAGTTTTCTTATCGAGTATAACAAAGGCCCCTGGATGAGTATAACAAAGTCCTCCGATCGAGTATAACAAAATTCCCCTGATCGAGTATAGCAAAGTCCCCTAATCAAGTATAACAAAATCCCCTCCGCGAGTATAACAAAAGTTTTCTTATCGAGAGTATAACAAAGGCCCTGGTCGTTATAACAAGTCCTCTGATCGAGTATAACAAAATTCCCTGATCGAGTAACAAAGTCCCCTAATCAAGTATAGCAAAATCCCCTCATGAGTATAACAAAGTCCCATGATTGAGTATAACAAAAGTCCCTGATCGAGTATAACAAAGTCCTCTGGTTGAGTATAAACAAAAGTCCCCTGGTCGAGTATAACATATCCCTGATCGAGTATAACAAAATTCCCTGATCCGGGTATAACAAAAAGGCCCTAATCGAGGTATAACAAAGTCCTCTGGTCGAGTAAAGTCGATCGCGTATAACAAAGTCCCCTGGTCGAGTATAACAAAGTCCCATGATCGAGTATACCAAAGGCCCCTCATTGAGTATAACAAAGTCCATTGATCAAGTATAAAAAAGTCCCCTGGTCGAGTATAACAAAGTCCTCTGATCGGGTATAACAAAGTCCCCTCATCGAGTATAACAAAGTCCCCTTCTCGAATATAACAAAGTCCCCAGATCGAGTATAACAAAGGCCTCTCATCTAGTATAACAAAATCCATTGGTCAAGTACAAAAAAGTCCCCTGGTCGAATATAACAAAGTCCCCTGATCGAGTATAACAAAGTCCCCTTGTCGAGTATAGCAAAGTCCCCTTATCGTGTATAACAAAGCCTCCTCATCGAGTATAACAAAGTCCCCTAATCGAGTATAACAAAGCCCCCTCCTCGAGTATAAGAAAGTCCCCTGATCGGGTATAACAAAGTCCCCTGATCTAGTATAACAAAGGCCCCTTATCGA
This sequence comes from Homarus americanus, assembly GCF_018991925.1. Taxonomy (NCBI): domain Eukaryota; kingdom Metazoa; phylum Arthropoda; class Malacostraca; order Decapoda; family Nephropidae; genus Homarus; species Homarus americanus. The sequence goes on along the minus strand of NW_024723111.1, from coordinate 5,450 downwards.
GTATAAGAAAGGCCCCTCATCGAGTATAACAAAGTCACCTGATCGAGTATAACGAAGCCGCCAAATCGAGTATAACAAAGTCCCCTGGTCGAGTATAACAAAGTCCCCTGTTCGAATCTAACAAAGTCCCCTTATCGAGTATAACAATTCCCCTTATCGAGTATTACAAAGTCCCCTGATCGAGTATAACATATCCCCTGATCGAGTATAACAAAGTCTCCTGGCCCATTATAACAAAGTCCCCAGATCGAGAATAACAAAGTCCCCTGATCGATTATAACAAAGTCCCTGACCGAGTATAACAAAGTCCCTGGTAGAGAATAACAAAGTCCCGTGATACTAGTATAACAAAGTCCCCTGATCGAGTATAAAAAAGTCTCCTGGCCCAGTTAACAAAGTCCCCATATCGAGCATAACAAAGTCCCATGATCGATTATATCAAAGTCCCCTGGTCGAGTATAACAAAAGTCCCCTCATCGAGTATTACAAAGTCCCTTGATCGGGTATAAAAAAGTACCCTGGCCCAGTATAACAAAGTCCCCATATCGCGCATAACAAAGTCCCATGATCGATTATATCAAAGTCCCCTGGTCGAGTATAGCAAAGGCCCCTGATCGAGTAAGACAAAGTCCCCTGATCGAGTATAACAAATTCCTCTTATCGAGTATAACAAAGTCCCCTTATCGAGTATAACAAAGTCCCCTGATCGAGTATAACAAAGGCCCCTTGTCGAGTATAACAAAGTCCCCTGATCGAGTATAACAAAAGTCCCCTGGTCGAGTATAACAAAGTCCCCTGATCTAGTATAACAAAAGTCCCTTGATCGAGTATAACAAAGTCCCATGGTCGAGTATAACAAAGTTTTCTTATCGAGTATAACAGAGGCCCCTGGTCGAGTATAACAAAGTCCTCTGATCGAATATAACAAAATTCCCCTGATCGAGTATAACAAAGTCCCCTAAACAAGTATAGCAAAATCCCCTCATCCAGTATAACATATCCCCTGATCGAGTACAATAAAGTCCTCTGGTCGAGTATAACAAAGTCCCCTGATCGAGTATAAAAAAGTCCCCTGGTCGAGTATAACAAAGTCCCCTGATCGAGGATAACCAAAGCCCCTCATCGAGTATAACAAAGTACCATGATTGAGTATAACAAAGTCCCCTGATCGAGTATAACAAAGTCCTCTGGTTGAGTATAACAAAGTCTCCTGATCGAGTATAACATATCCCCTGATCGAGTATAACAAAATTCCCCTGATCGAGTATGACAAAGTCCCCTGATTAATTTAAAAAAAGTCCCCTGGTTGAGTATAGCAAAGTTCCCTGATCGAGTATAACAAAGTCCCCTGGTCGAGTATAACAAAGCCCCTCATCGAGAATAACAAAGGCCCCTAATCGAGTATAACAAAGTCCACTGATCGAGTATAACATATCCCCTGGTCGAGTACAAAAAAGTCCTCTGGTCGAGTATAACAAAGTCCCCTGATCGAGTATAAAAAAGTCCCCTGGTCGAGTATAACAAAGTCCCCTGATCGAGGATAACAAATGCCTCTCATCTTGTATAACAAAGTACATTGGTCATGTATAAAAAAGTCCCCTGGTCGAGTATAACAAAGTCCCCTGATCGAGTATAACAAAGTCCCCTGGTCGAGTATAGCAAAGCCCCTTATCGAGTATAACAAAGCCTCCTCATCGAGTATAACAAAGTCCCCTCATCGAGTATAAGAAAGCCCCCTGCTCGAGTATAAGAAAGTCCCCTGATCGGGTATAACAATGTCCCCTGATCGAGTATAACAAAGGCCCCTGATCGAGTCTAAGAAAGGCCCCCTCATCGAGTATAACAAAGTCACCTGATCGAGTATAACTAAGCCGCCTTATCGCGTATAACAAAGTCCCCTGGTCGAGTATAACAAAGTCCTCTGGTCGAGTATAAAAAAGTCCCCTAATAGCGTATATTAAAGTCCCCTGGTCGAGTATAACAAAGTCCCCTAATCGAGTATACCAAAGGCCCCTAATTGAGTATAATAAAGTCCCTTGATCGGGTATAAAAAAGTCCCCTGACCCAGTATAACAAAGTCCGCATATCGAGCATAACAAAGTCCTTTGATCGATTATATCAAAGTCCCCTGGTTCGAGTACAGCAAAGGGCCCTTATCGAGTAAGACAAAGTCCCCTGATCGAGTATAACAAATTCTTCTTATCGAGTATAACAAAAGTCCCCTGATCGAGTATAACAAAGTCCCCTGATCGAGTATAACAAAGGCCCCTGGTCGAGTATAACAAAGTCCCCTGATCGAGTATAACAAAAGTCCCCTGGTCGAGTATAACAAAGTCCCCTGATCGAGTATAACAAAAGTCCCTTGATCGAATATAACAACGTCCCCTGGTCGAGTATAACAAAGTTTTCTTATCGAGTATAACAAAGGCCCCTGGTCGAGTATAACAAAGTCCTCTGCTCGAGTATAACAAAAGTCCCCTGGTCGAGTATAACAAAGCCCCCTCATCGAGTATAACAAAGGGCCCTAATCGAGTATAACAAAGTCCCCTGATTGAGTATAGCAAAATCCCTCTCAGCGAGTATAACATATCCCCTGATCTAGTATAAAAAAGTTCTCTGGTCGAGTATAACAAAGTCCCCTGATCGAGTATAACAAAGTCCCCTGGTCGAGTATAACAAAGTCCCCTGATCGAGGATAACCAAAGCCCCTCATCGAGTATAACAAAGTCCCATGATTGAGTATAACAAAGTCCCCTGATCGAGTATAACAAAGTCCTCTGGTTGTGTGTAACAAAGTCCCCTGATCGAGTATAACATATCCCCTGATCGAGTATAACAAAATTCCCCTGACCGAGTATGACAAAGTCCCCTGATTATTTTTAAAAAAGTTCCCTGGTTGAGTATAACAAAGTTCCCTGATCGAGTATAACAAAGTCCCCTGGTCGAGTATAACATACCCCCTCATCGAGTATAACAAAGGCCCCTAATCGAGTATAACAAAGTCCCCTGATTGAGTATAACAAAGTCCCCTGATCGAGTATAACAAAGGCCCCTAATCGAGTATAACAAAGTCCACTGATCGAGTATAACATATCCCCTGATCGAGTATAACAAAGTCTGGTCGAGTATAAAAAAGTCCCCTGATCGCGTATAACAAAGTCCCCTGGTCGAGTATAACAAAGTCCCCTGATCGAGTATACCAAACGCCCCTCATTCAGTATAACAAAGTCCATTGATCAAGTATAAGAAAGTCCCCTGGTCGAGTATAACAAAGTCCTCTGATCGGGTATAACAAAGTCCTCTGGTCGGGTATAACAAAAGTCCCCTCATCGAGTATAACAAGGTCCCCACATCGAGTATAACAAAGGCCTCTCATCTAGTATAACAAAGTCCATTGGTCAAGTATAAAAAAGTCCCCTGGTCGAGTATAGCAAAGTCCCCTTATCGAGTATAACAAAGCCTCTTCATCGAGTATACCAAAGTCCCCTCATCGAGTATAACAAAGCCCCCTGTTCGAGTATAAGAAAGTCCCCTGATCGGGTATAACAAAGTCCCCTGATCTAGTATAACAAAGGCCCCTCATCGAGTATAAGAAAGGCCCCTCATCGAGTATAAGAAAGGCCCCTCATCGAGTATAACAAAGTCACCTGATCGAGTATAACGAAGCCGCCTAATCGAGTATAACAAAGTCCCCTGGTCGAGTATAACAAAGTCCCCTGTTCGAGTCTAACAAAGTCCCCTTATCGAGTATAACAATTCCCCTTATCGAGTATTACAAAGACCCCTTATCGAGTATAACAAAGTCCGGTGATCGAGTATAACAAACGTCCCTGGTCGATTATAACAAAGTCCCCTGATCGAGTATAACAAAAGTCCCCTGATCGAGTATAACAATGTCCCCTGATCGAGTATAAAAAAGTCCCGTGGCCCAGTATAACAAAGTCCCCATATCGAGCATAACAAAGTCCCCTGATCGATTATAACAAAGTCCCCTGGTCGAGTATAGCAAAGGGCCCTAATCGAGTAAGACAAAGGCCCCTGATCGAGTATAACAAAGTCCCCTGATCGAGTATAACAAAGCCCCCTGGATGAGTATAACAAAGTCCCCTGATCGAATATAACAAAGTCCCCTGGTCGAGTATAACAAAGTCTTCTGGTCCAGTATAACAAAGTCCCCTGAACGAGTATAACATATCCCATGATGGAGTATAACAAAGTCTCCTGGCCCAGTATAACAAAGTCCCCAGATTGAGCATAACAAAGTCCCCTGATCGATTATAACAAAGTCCCTGACCGAGTATAAAAAACTCCCCTGATCGGGTATAAAAAAGTCCCCTGGTCCAGTATAACAAATTCCCCTGATCGAGTACAAAAAAGTCCCCTGGCCCAGTATAAAAAGGTCCCCATATCGAGCATAACAAATTTCCCTGATCGAGTATAACAAAGTCCCCTGATCGAGTATAACAAAGCCCCCTGGATGAGTATAACAAAGTCCCCTGATCGAGTAGAACAAAGTCCCCTGGTCGAGTATAACAAAGTCTTCTAGTCCAGTATAACAAAGTCCCCTGATCGAGTATAACATATCCCCTGATCGAGTATAACAAAGTCTCCTGGCGCAGTATAACAAAGTCCCCAGATCGAGCATAACAAAGTCCCCTTATCGATTATAACAAAGTCCCTGACCGAGTATAACAAAGTCCCCAGATCGAGCATAACAAAGTCCCCTGGTCGAGTATAACAAAGGGCCCTCATTAAGTAAGACAAAGTTTCTTGATCGAGTATAACAAAGTCCCCTAATCCTAGTATAACAAAGCCCAGTGGACGAGTATAACAAAGACCCATGAACCGAGTATAACAAAGTCCCCTGATCGAGTATAACATATCCCTTGATCGAGTATAACAAATTCCCTGGTGGAGTATAACAAAGTCCCCTGGTCGAGTATAACAAAGATTTCTAATCGAGTATAACAAAGGCCCCCTCATCGAGTATAACAAAGTCCCCTAATCAAGAATAACAAAGTTCCCTGATCGAATATAACATATCCCCTGATCGAATATACCAAAGTTCTCTGCTCGAGTATAACAAAGTCCCCTGGTCGAGTATAACAAAGCCCCCTCATCGCGTATAAAAAAGGCCCCTAATCGACTATAACAAAGTCCCCAGATTGAGTTTAACAAAGTCCCCTGATCGAGTATAACAAAGTCCTCTGGTTGAGTATAACAAAGTCCGTGATCGAGTATAAAAAAGTCCCCTGATCGCATATAACAAAGTCCCCTGGTCGAGTATAACAAAGTCCCTGATCGAGTATAACAAAGGCCCCTCATTGAGTATAACAAAGTCCATTGGTCAAGTATAAAAAAGTCCCCTGGTCGAGTATAACAAAGTCCCCTCATCGAGTATAACAAAGTCCTATGGTCGAGTATAAAAAAGTCCCCTGATGGAGTATAAC
>NW_024723110.1:0-22442 GCF_018991925.1 Homarus americanus | reverse complement strand
TAATGAAATATATATGGATCCTAGTGTTTCGAAGCAGCAGTTGGTAAAACGTTGCTCTGGTCACCTAAGCGGCACGGGTGGTCCCCTATAGTGGTTCACAGCGCCATAAGCTCGTTGAACAGGCTTTGTGTGAAATATAAAAGAGTCTAGGACTGCTTATAGTGTCCTGGTGGCCCATAGGTAGCGTTCCTCGGTCACAATTATAAGATCGTGGGTTGGAATCCTAGTGGGCGTGAGGTGTTGATTATACGTAGAAGTCCGCGTCCTTTATTGGGCTAATGAAATATATATGGATCCTCGTGTTTCGTAGCCGGATTTGGTAAAACGTTGCTCTGATCACCTAAGCGGCACAGGTGGTACCCATTAGAGGTTCACGGTGCCATAAGCCCGTTGAACAGGCTTTGTGTGAAATATAGCAGGAATCTAGGAATGCTTTTATTGTCCTGTGGCCAGAGTGGCGTCTGGTCACAATTATAAGATCGTGGGTTCAAATCCTGGTGGGGAATTGAGTTATTTGATTATATGTAGAGTCCAGCGTGCTTTATTGGGCTAATGAAATATATATGGATCTCTAAGTGTTCGAAGCATTCAGTAAAACGATGCTCTGATCACCTAAGCGGCACGGGTGGTCCCTATTAGAGGTTCCCGGCGCCATAAGCTCGTTGAACAGGCTTTGTGTGAAATATAGCAGAGTCTAGGACTGCTTTTATTGTCCTAGTGGCCCAGAGGTAGCGTTCCCCGGTCACAATTATAAGATCGTGGGTTCAAATCCTGATGGGGTGAGGTGTTGATTATATGTAGAAGTAAGCGTGCTTTATTGGGCTAATGAAATATATATTGATCCTCGTGTTTAGAAGCCGGATTTGGTAAAACGTTGCTCTGATCACCTAAGCGGCACAGGTGGTCCCCATTAGAGGTTCATGGCGCCATAAGGTCGTTGAACAGGCTTTGTGTGAAATATAGCAGAGCCTAGGACTGCTTTTATTGTCCTGGTGGCCCAGAGGTAGCATACCCTGGTCACAATTATAAGATCGTGGGTTTGAATCCTGGTGGCGTGAGGTGTTGATTATATGTAGAAGTCCGAGTGCTTTATTGGGCTAATGAAATATATATGGATCCTCGTGTTTCCAAGCCGGATCTGGTAAAACGTTGCTCTGATCACCTTAGCGGCACAGGTGGTCCCCATTAGAGGTTCACGGCGCCATAAGCTCGTTGAACAGGCTTTGTGTGAAATATAGCAGAGTCTAGGACTGCTTTTAGTGACCTGGTGGCCCAGAGGTAGCGTTCCCCGGTCACAATTAGAAAATCGTGGGTTCGAATTCTGATGGGGTGAGGTGTTGATTATATGTAGAAGTCCGCGTGCTTTCTTGGGCTAATGAAATATATATGGATCCTCATGTTATGAAGCCGCATTTGGTAAAACGTTGCTCTCATCACCTAAGGGGCGCGGGTGGTCCCCAATAGTGGTTCACAGCCCCATAAGCTCGTTGAACAGGCTTTGTGTGAAATATATCAGAGTCTAGGACTGCTTATAGTGTCCTGGTGGCCCATAGGTAGCGTTCCTCGGTCACAAATATAAGATCGTGGGTTCGAATCCTGGTGGAGTGAGGTGTTGATTATATGTAGAAGTCCGCGTGCTTTATTGGGTTAATGAAATATATATAGATCCTCGTGTTTCGAAGCCGGATTTGGTAAAACGTTGCTCTGATCATCTAAGCGGCACGGATGGTCCCCACTAGGGGTTCACAGCGCCATAAGCTCGTAGAACAGGCTTTGTGTGAAATATAGCAGAGTCTAGGACTGCTTTTATTGTCCTGGTGGCCCAGAGGTAGCGTTCCCCGGTCACAATTAGAAGATCGTGGGTTCGAATCCTGGTGGGGTGAGGTGTTGATTATATGTAGAAGCCACGTGCTTTATTGGGCAAATGAAATATATATGGATCCTCGTGTTTTGAAGCGGCATTTGGTAAAACGTTGCTCTGATCACCTAAGCAGCACGGGTGGTCTCCATTAGAGGTTCATAGCGCCATAAGCTCGTTGAACAGGCGTTGTGTGAAATATAGTAGAGTCTAGGACTGCGTTTATTGTCCTGGTGGCCCAGAGGTAGCATACCGCGGTCACAATTATAAGATTGTGGGTTTGAATCCTGGTGGGGTGAGGTGTTGATTATATGTAGAAGTCCAAGTACTTTATTGGGCTAATGAAATATATATGGATCCTCGTGTTTCCAAGCCGGATTTGGTAAAACGTTGCTCTGATCACTTAAGCGGCACGGATGGTCCCCTATAGTGGTTCACAGCGTCATAAGCTCGTTGAACAGGCTTTGTGTGAAATATAGTAGAGTCTAGGACTGCTTTTATTGTCCTGGTATTTAGAGGTAGCGTTCCCCGGTCACAATTAGAAGATCGTGGGTTCAGATCCTGGTGGGGTGAGGTGTTGATTATGTCTTAGAGATCCGTGCTTTTATTGGGCAAATAAATATATGGATCCTGTTTTTGAAGGCAGCATTTGGTAAAACGTTGCTCTGATCACCTAAGCAGCACGGGTGGTCTCCATTAGAGGTTCATAGCGCCATAAGCTTGTTGAACAGGCGTTGTGTGAAATATAGTAGAGTCTAGGACTGCTTTTATTGTCCTGGTGGCCCAGAGGTAGCATACCGCGGTCACAATTATAAGATTGTGGGTTTGAATCCTGGTGGGGTGAGGTGTTGATTATATGTAGAAGTCCAAGTACTTTATTGGGCTAATGAAATATATATGGATCCTCGTGTTTCCAAGCCGGATTTGGTAAAACGTTGCTCTGATCACCTAAGCGGCACGGATGGTCCCCTAGTAGTTCTGGCATTCATAAAGCTCGTTGAACAGGCTTTGTGTAAGAAATAGTAAGTCTGAGACTGCTTTTATTGTCCTGGTGGCCCAGAGGTAGCGTTCCCCGGTCACAATTAGAAGATCTGTGGGTTCGAATCCTGGTGGGGTGAGGTGTTGATTATATGTAGAAGTCAGCGTGCTTTATTGGGCAAATGAAATATATATGGATCCTCGTGTTTTGAAGCCGCATTTGGTAAAACGTTGCTCTGATCACCCTAAGCGGCACGGGTGGTCACCATTAGAGGTTCACGGCGCCAAAAGCTCGTTGAACAGGCTTTGTGTGAAATATAGCAGAGTCTAGGACTGCTTTTATTATCCTGGTGGCCTAGAGATAGCGTTCCCCGGTCACAATTATAAGATCGTGGGTTTAAATCCTGGTGGGGTGAGGTGTTGATTATATGTAGAAGTCCCCGTGCTTTATTGGGCTAATGAAATATATATGGATCCTCGTATTTCGAAGCCGCATTTGGTAAAACGTTGCTCTGATCACCTATGCGGCACGGGTGGTCCCAATGAGAGGTTCACGGCGCCATAAGCTCATTGAACAGGCTTTGTTTGAAATATAGCAGAGTCTAGGACTGCTTTTATTGTCCTGGTGGCCCAGAGGTAGCGTTCCCCGGTCACAATTATAAGATCGTGGCTTCAAATCCTGGTGGGGTGAGGCGTTGATTATATGTAGAAGTCCGCGTGCTCTATTGGGCTAATGAAATATATATGAATCCTCGTGTTTCCAAGCCGGATCTGGTAAACCTTGCTCTGATCACCTAAGCGGTACGGTGGTCCCCATTAGAGGTTCCTGGCGCCATAAGGTCGTTGAACAGGATTTGTGTGAAATACAGTAGAGTCTAGGACTGCTTATAGTGTCCTGGGGGCCCATAGGTAGCGTTCCTCGGTCACAATTATAAGATCGTGGGTTCGAATCCTGGTGGAGTGAGGTGTTGATTATATGTAGAAGTCCGCGTGCTCTATTGGGCTTATGAAATATATATGGATCCTTGTGTTTCGAAGCCGGATTTAGTAAAACGTTGCTCTGATCACCTAAGTGGCACGGATGGTCCCCATTAGAGGTTCACAGCGCCATAAGCTCGTTGAACAGGCTTTGTGTGAAATATAGCAGAGTCTAGGACTGCTTTTATTGTCCTGGTGGCCCAGAGGTAGCGTTCCCCGGTCACAATTAGAAGATCATGGGTTCGAATCCTGGTGGGGTGAGGTGTTGATTATATGTAGAAGCTGCGTGCTTTATTGGGGAATGAAATATATATGGATCCTCGTGTTTTGAAGCCGCATTTGGTAAAACGTTGCTCTGATCACCTAAGCAGCACGGGTGGTCCCCATTAGAGGTTCACGGCGCCATAAGGTCGTTGAACAGGCTTTGTGTGAAATATAGTAGAGTCTACGAATGCTTTTATTTTCCTGTTGGCCCAGAGGTAGCGTTCCCCGGTCACAATTATAAGATCGTGGCTTCAAATCCTGGTGGGGTGAGGCGTTGATTATATGTAGAAGTCCGCGTGCTTTATTGGGCTAATGAAATATATATGGATCCTCGTGTTGCGAAACCGCATTTGGTAAAGCGTTGCTCTGATCACCTAAGCGGCACGGGTGGTCCCCTATAGTGGTTCACAGCGCCATAAGCTCGTTTAACAGGCTTTGTGTGAAATATAGTAGAGTCTAGGACTGCTTTTATTGTCCTGGTGGCCCAGAGGTAGCATACCCCGGTCACAATTATATGATCGTGGGTTTGAATCCTGGTAGGGTGAGGTGTTGATTATATGTAGAAGTCCGAGTGATTTATTGGGCTAATGAAATATATATGGATCCTCGTGTTTCCAAGCCGGATTTGGTAAAACGTTGCTCTGATCACCTAAGCGGCACAGGTGGTCCCCATTAGAGGTTCATGGCGCCATAAGGTCGTTGAACAGTCTTTGTGTGAAATATAGTAGAGTGTAGGACTGCTTTTATTGTCCTGGTGGCCCAGAGGTAACATACCCCGGTCACAATTATAAGATCGTGGGTTTGAATCCTAGTGGGGTGAGGTGTTGATTATATGTAGAAGTCCGCGTGCTCTATTGGGCTAATGAAATATATATGGATCCTCGTGTTTCGTAGCCGGATTTGGTAAAACGTTGCTCTGATCACCTAAGCGGCACGGGTGGTCCCCATTAGAGGTTCACGGTCCCATAAGCCCGTTGAACAGGCTTTGTGTGAAATATAGCAGTGTGTAGGAATGCCTTTTTTGTCCTGGTGGCCCAGAGGTAGCGTCCCCCGGTCACAATTATAAGATCGTGGGTTCAAATCCTGGTGGGGTGAGGTGTTGATTATATGTAGAAGTCCGCGTGCTTTATTGGGCTAATGAAATATATCTGGATCCTCGTGTTTCGAAGCCGCATTCGGTAAAACGTTGCTCTGATCACCTAAGCGGCACGGGTGGTCCCCATTAGAGGTTCACGGTGCCATAAGCCTGTTGAACAGGCTTTGTGTGAAATATAGCAGAGTCTAGGAATGCTTTTATTGTCCTGGTGGCCAGAGGTAGCGTCCCCCGGTCACAATTATAAGATCGTGGCTTCAAATCCTGGTGGGGTGAGGCGTTGATTATATGTAGAAGTCTGCGTGCTTTATTGGGCTAATGAAATATATATGGATCCTCGGGTTTCGAAGCCGCATTTGGTTAAACGTTGCTCTGATCACCTAAGCGGCACGGGTGGTCCCCTATAGTGGTTCACAGCGTCATAAGCTCGTTGAACAGGCTTTTTGTGAAATATAGTAGAGTCTAGGACTGCTTTTATTGTCCTGGTGGCCCAGAGGTAGCGTCCCCCGGTCACAATTATAAGATCGTGGCTTCAAATCCTGGTGCGGTGAGGCGTTGATTATATGTAGAAGTCTGCGTGCTTTATTGGGCTAATGAAATTTATATGGATCCTTGGGTTTCGAAGCCGCATTTGGTTAAACGTTGCTCTGATCACCTAAGTGGCACGGGTGGTCCCCTATAGTGGTTCACAGCGCCATAAGCTCGTTGAACAGGCATTGTGTGAAATATAGTAGAGTCTAGGACTGCTTTTATTGTCCTAGTGGCCCAGAGGTAGCGTTCCCCGGTGACAATTATAAGATTGTGGGTTCAAATCCTGGTGGGGTGAGGTGTTGATTATATGTAGAAGTCCGCGTGCTTTATTGGGCTAATGAAATATATTTGGATCCTCGTGTTTCGAAGCCGCATTCGGTAAAACGTTGCTCTGATCACCTAAGCGGCACGGGTGGTCCCCATTAGAGGTTCACGGTGCCATAAGCCCGTTGAACAGGCTTTGTGTGAAATATAGCAATGTCTAGGAATGCTTTTATTGTCCTGGTGGCCCAGAGGTAGCATCCCTCGGTCACAATTCTAAGATCGTGGCTTCAAATCCTGGTGGGGCGAGGCTTTGATTATATGTAGAAGTCTGCGTGCTTTATTGGGCTAATGAAATATATATGGATCCTCGGGTTTCGAAGCCGCATTTGGTTAAACGTTGCTCTGATCACCTAAGCGGCACGGGTGGTCCCCTATAGTGGTTCACAGCATCATAAGCTCGTTGAACAGGCTTTGTGAAATATAGTAGAGTCTAGGACTGCCTTTATTGTCCTGGTGGCCCAGAGGTAGCGTTCCCCGGTCACAATTATAAGATCATGGGTTCAAATCCTGGTGGGGTGAGGTGTTGATTATAAGTAGAAGTCCGCGTGCTTTATTGGGCTAATGAAATATATATGGATCCTAGTGTTTCGAAGCCGCATTTGGTAAAACGTTGCTCTGATCACCTAAGCGGCACGGGTGGTCCCTATAGTGGTTCACAGCGCCATAAGCTCGTTGAAATGTGCATTGTGTGAAGCCATAGTAGAGTCAGACTGGGTTTTTATTGTCCTAGGCCCAGAGGTATGCTCCCGGTGACAATATAAGATTGTGGGTTCAACCTGGTTTGGTGAGGTGCTGATTATATGTAGAAGTCCGCGGCTTTATTGGGCTAATGAAATATATATGGATTCTCCTGTTTCGAAGCCGTGACATTTGCAAAACGTTGCTCTGATCACCTAAGCGGCACGGGTGGTCCCCTATAGTGGTTCACAGCGTCATAAGCTCGTTGAACAGGCTTTTTGTGAAATATAGTAGAGTCTAGGACTGCTTTTATTGTCCTGGTGGCCCAGAGGTAGCGTCCCCCGGTCACAATTATAAGATCGTGGCTTCAAATCCTGGTGCGGTGAGGCGTTGATTATATGTAGAAGTCTGCGTGCTTTATTGGGCTAATGAAATATATATGGATCCTTGGGTTTCGAAGCTGCATTTGGTTAAACGTTGCTCTGATCACCTAAGTGGCACGGGTGGTCCCCTATAGTGGTTCACAGCGCCATAAGCTCGTTGAACAGGCATTGTGTGAAATATAGTAGAGTCTAGGACTGCTTTTATTGTCCTAGTGGCTCAGAGGTAGCGTTCCCCGGTGACAATTATAAGATTGTGGGTTCAAATCCTGGTGGGGTGAGGTGTTGATTATATGTAGAAGTCCGCGTGCTTTATTGGGCTAATGAAATATATTTGGATCCTCAGTGAGCCAGCCGCATTCGGTAAAACGTTGCTCTGATCACCTAAGCGGCACGGTGGTCCCCATTAGAGGTTCACGGTGCCATGTCTGAACAGGCTTTGTGTGAATATAGCAATGTTCAGGAATGCTTTTATTGTCCTGGTGGCCCAGAGTAGCATCCCCGGTCACAATTAGATCGTGGCTTCAAATCCTGGTGGGGCGAGGCTTTACTATATGGTGTCTATGGCTTTATTGGGCTAATGAAATATATGGATCCTCGGGTTTCGAAGTCGCATTTGGTTAAACGTTGCTCTGATCACCTAAGCAGCACGGGTGGTCCCCTATAGTGGTTCACAGCATCATAAGCTCGTTGAACAGGCTTTGTGTGAAATATAGTAGAGTCTAGGACTGCTTTTATTGTCCTGGTGGCCCAGAGGTAGCGTCCCCCGGTCACAATTATAAGATCGTGGCTTCAAATCCTGGTGCGGTGAGGCGTTGATTATATGTAGAAGTTTGCGTGCTTTATTGGGCTAATGAAATATATATGGATCCTCGGGTTTCGAAGCCGCATTTGGTTAAACGTTGCTCTGATCACCTAAGTGGCACGGGTGGTCCCCTATAGTGGTTCACAGCGCCATAAGCTCGTTGAACAGGAATTGTGTGAAATATAGTAGAGTCTAGGACTGCTTTTATTGTCCTAGTGGCCCAGAGGTAGCGTTCCCCGGTGACAATTATAAGATTGTGGGTTCAAATCCTGGTTTGGTGAGGTGTTGATTATATGTAGAAGTCCGCGTGCTTTATTGGGCTAATGAAATATATATGGATTCTCCTGTTTCGAAGCCGCATTTGGTAAAACGTTGCTCTGATCACCTAAGTGGCACGGGTGGTCCCCATTAGAGGTTCACGACGCCATAAGCTCGTTGAACAGGCTTTGTGTGAAATATAGCAGAGTCTAGGACTGCTTTTATTGTCCTGGTGGCCCAGAGGTAGCGTTCCCCGGTCACAATTATAAAATCGTGGCTTCAAATCCTGGTGGGGTGAGGCGTTGATTATATGTAGAAGTCTGTGTGCGTTATTGGGCTAATGAAATATATCTGGATCCTCGTGTTTCGAAGCCGCATTTGGGTAAACGTTGTTATGATCACCTAAGCGGCACGGATGGTCCCCATTAGAGGTTCACGGTGCCATAAGCCCGTTGAACAGGCTTTGTGTGAAATATAGCACTGTCTAGGAATGCTTTTATTGTCCTGGTGGCCCAGAGGTAGCATCCCTCGGTCACAATTATAAGATCGTGGCTTCAAATCCTGGTGGGGCGAGGCTTTGATTATATGTAGAAGTCTGCGTGCTTTATTGGGCTAATGAAATATATATGGATCCTCGGGTTTCGAAGCCGCATTTGGTTAAACGTTGCTCTGATCACCTAAGCAGCACGGGTGGTCCCCTATAGTGGTTCACAGCATCATAAGCTCGTTGAACAGGCTTTTTGTGAAATATAGTAGAGTCTAGGACTGCTTTTATTGTCCTGGTGGCCCAGAGGTAGCGTCCCCCGGTCACAATTATAAGATCGTGGCTTCAAATCCTGGTGCGGTGAGGCGTTGATTATATGTAGAAGTCTGCGTGCTTTATTGGGCTAATGAAATATATATGGATCCTTGGGTTTCGAAGCCGCATTTGGTTAAACGTTGCTCTGATCACCTAAGTGGCACGGGTGGTCCCCTATAGTGGTTCACAGCGCCATAAGCTCGTTGAACAGGCATTGTGTGAAATATAGTAGAGTCTAGGACTGCTTTTATTGTCCTAGTGGCCCAGAGGTAGCGTTCCCCGGTGACAATTATAAGATTGTGGGTTCAAATCCTGGTGGGGTGAGGTGTTGATTATATGTAGAAGTCCGCGTGCTTTATTGGGCTAATGAAATATATTTGGATCCTCGTGTTTCGAAGCCGCATTCGGTAAAACGTTGCTCTGATCACCTAAGCGGCACGGGTGGTCCCCATTAGAGGTTCACGGTGCCATAAGCCCGTTGAACAGGCTTTGTGTGAAATATAGCAATGTCTAGGAATGCTTTTATTGTCCTGGTGGCCCAGAGGTAGCATCCCTCGGTCACAATTATAAGATCGTGGCTTCAAATCCTGGTGGGGCGAGGCTTTGATTATATGTAGAAGTCTGCGTGCTTTATTGGGCTAATGAAATATATATGGATCCTCGGGTTTCGAAGCCGCATTTGGTTAAACGTTGCTCTGATCACCTAAGCAGGACGGGTGGTCCCCTATAGTGGTTCACAGCATCATAAGCTCGTTGAACAGGCTTTGTGTGAAATATAGTAGAGTCTAGGACTGCTTTTATTGTCCTGGTGGCCCAGAGGTAGCGTCCCCTGGTCACAATTATAAGATCGTGGCTTCAAATCCTGGTGCGGTGAGTCGTTGATTATATGTAGAAGTCTGCGTGGTTTATTGGGCTAATGAAATATATATGGATCCTCGGGTTTCGAAGCCGCATTTGGTTAAACGTTGCTCTGATCACCTAAGTGGCACGGGTGGTCCCCTATAGTGGTTCACAGCGCCATAAGCTCGTTGAACAGGCATTGTGTGAAATATAGTAGAGTCTAGGACTGCTTATATTGTCCTAGTGGCCCAGAGGTAGCGTTCCCCGGTGACAATTATAAGATTGTGGGTTCAAATCCTGGTTTGGTGAGGTGTTGATTATATGTAGAAGTCCGCGTGCTTTATTGGGCTAGTGAAATATATATGGATTCTCCTGTTTCGAAGCCGCATTTGGTAAAACGTTGCTCTGATCACCTAAGTGGCACGGGTGGTCCCCATTAGAGGTTCACGACGCCATAAGCTCGTTGAACAGGCTTTGTGTGAAATATAGCAGAGTCTAGGACTGCTTTTATTGTCCTGGTGGCCCAGAGGTAGCGTTCCCCGGTCACAATTATAAAATCGTGGCTTCAAATCCTGGTGGGGTGAGGCGTTGATTATATGTAGAAGTCTGTGTGCGTTATTGGGCTAATGAAATATATCTGGATCCTCGTGTTTCGAAGCCGCATTTGGGTAAACGTTGTTATGATCACCTAAGCGGCACGGATGGTCCCCATTAGAGGTTCACGGTGCCATAAGCCCGTTGAACAGGCTTTGTGTGAAATATAGCAGAGTCTAGGAATGCTTTTATTGTCCTGGTGGCCCAGAGGTAGCGTCCCCCGGTCACAATTATAAGATCGTGGCTTCAAATCCTGGTGGGGTGAAGCGTTGATTATATGTAGAAGTCTGCGTGCTTTATTGGGCTAATGAAATATATATGGATCCTCGTGTTTCGAAGCCGCATTCGGTAAAACGTTGCTCTGATCACCTAAGCGGCACGGGTGGTCCCCATTAGAGGTTCACGGCGCCATAAGCTCGTTAAACAGGCTTTGTGTGAAATATAGTAGAGTCTAGGACTGCTTTTATTGTCCTGGTGGCCCAGAGGTAGCATACCCCGGTCACAATTATAAGATTGTGGGTTTGAATCCTGGTGGGGTGAGGTGTTGATTATATATAGAAGTCCGAGTGCTTTATTGGGCTAATGAAATATATATGGATCCTCGTGTTTCCAAGGCGGATTTGGTAAAACGTTGCTCTGATCACATAAGCGGCACGGGTGGTCCCCATTAGAGGTTCACTGCGCCATAAGCTCGTTGAAAAGGATTTGTGTGAAATATAGCAGAGTCTAGGACTGCTTTTAGTGTCCTGGTGGCCCAGAGGTAGCATACCCCGGTCACAATTATAAAATCGTGGGTTTGAATCCTAGTGGGGTGAGGTGTTGATTATATGTAGAAGTCCGCGTGCTTTATTGGGCTAATGAAATATATATGGACCCTCGTGTTTTGAAGCCGCATTTGGTAAAACGTTGCTCTGATCACCTAAGCGGCACAGGTGGTCCCCATTAGAGGTTCACGGCGCCATAAGGTCATTGAACAGGCTATGTGTGAAATATAGTAGAGTCTACGAATGCTTTTATTGTCCTGTTGGCCCAGAGGTAGCATTCCACGGTCACAAATATAAGATCTTGGGTTTAAATCCTGGTGGGGTGAGGTGTTGATAATATGTAGAAGTCCGCGTGCTTTATTGGGCTAATGAAATATATATGGATTCTCCTGTTTCTCAGCCGCATTTGGTAAAACGTTGCTCTGATCACCTAAGTGGCACGGGTGGTCCCCATTAGAGGTTCACGACGCCATAAGCTCGTTGAACAGGCTTTGTGTGAAATATAGCAGAGTCTAGGACTGCTTTTATTGTCCTGGTTGCCCAGAGGTAGCGTTCCCCGGTCACAATTAGAAAATCGTGGGTTCGAATTCTGATGGGGTGAGGTGTTTATATGTAGAAGTCCGCGTGCTTTCTTGGGCTAATGAAATATATATGGATCCTCATGTTATGAAGCCGCATTTGGTAAAACGTTGCTCTCATCACCTAAGGGGCGCGGGTGGTCCCCAATAGTGGTTCACAGCCCCATAAGCTCGTTGAACAGGCTTTGTGTGAAATATAACAGAGTCTAGGACTGCTTATAGTGTCCTGGTGGCCCATAGGTAGCGTTCCTCGGTCACAAATATAAGATCGTGGGTTCGAATCCTGGTGGAGTGAGGTGTTGATTATATATAGAAGTCCGCGTGCTTTATTGGGTTAATGAAATATATATAGATCCTCGTGTTTCGAAGCCGGATTTGGTAAAACGTTGCTCTGATCACCTAAGCGGCACGGATGGTCCCCACTAGAGGTTCACAGCGCCATAAGCTCGTAGAACAGGCTTTGTGTGAAATATAGCAGAGTCTAGGACTGCTTTTATTGTCCTGGTGGCCCAGAGGTAGCGTTCCCCGGTCACAATTAGAAGATCGTGGTTTCGAATCCTGGTGGGGTGAGGTGTTGATTATATGTAGAAGCCACGTGCTTTATTGGGCAAATGAAATATATATGGATCCTCGTGTTTTGAAGCCGCATTTGGTAAAACGTTGCTCTGATCACCTAAGCAGCACGGGTGGTCTCCATTAGAGGTTCATAGCGCCATAAGCTCGTTGAACAGGCGTTGTGTGGAATATAGTAGAGTCTAGGACTGCTTTTATTGTCCTGGTGGCCCAGAGGTAGCATACCGCGGTCACAATTATAAGATTGTGGGTTTGAATCCTGGTGGGGTGAGGTGTTGATTATATGTAGAAGTCCAAGTACTTTATTGGGCTAATGAAATATATATGGATCCTCGTGTTTCCAAGCCGGATTTGGTAAAACGTTGCTCTGATCACCTAAGCGGCACGGATGGTCCGCATTAAAGGTTCACAGCGCCATAAGCTCGTTGAACAGGCTTTTTGTGAAATATAGCAGAGTCTAAGACTGCTTTTTTTGTCCTGGTGGCCCAGAGGTAGCGTTCCCCGGTCACAATTAGAAGATCGTGGGTTCGAATCCTGGTGGGGTGAGGTGTTGATTATATGTAGAAGTCCGCGTGCTTTATTGGGCAAATGAAATATATATGGATCCTCGTGTTTTGAAGCCGCATTTGGTAAAACGTTGCTCTGATCACCTAAGCGGCACGGGTGGTCACCATTAGAGGTTCACGGCGCCAAAAGCTCGTTGAACAGGCTTTGTGTGAAATATAGCAGAGTCTAGGACTGCTTTTATTATCCTGGTGGCCCAGAGATAGCGTTCCCCGGTCACAATTATAAGATCGTGGGTTTAAATCCTGGTGGGGTGAGGTGTTGATTATATGTAGAAGTCCGCGTGCTTTATTGGGCTAATGAAATATATATGGATCCTCGTATTTCGAAGCCGCATTTGGTAAAACGTTGCTCTGATCACCTATGCGGCACGGATGGTCCCAATGAGAGGTTCACGGCGCCATAAGCTCGTTGAACAGGCTTTGTTTGAAATATAGCAGAGTCTAGGACTGCTTTTATTGTCCTGGTGGCCCAGAGGTAGCGTTCCTCGGTCACAATTATAAGATCGTGGCTTCAAATCCTGGTGGGGTGAGGCGTTGATTATATGTAGAAGTCCGCTTGCTCTATTGGGCTAATGAAATATATATGGATCCTCGTGTTTCCAAGCCGGATCTGGTAAACCTTGCTCTGATCACCTAAGCGGTACGGTGGTCCCCATTAGAGGTTCATGGCGCCATAAGGTCGTTGAACAGGCTTTGTGTGAAATACAGTAGAGTCTAGGACTGCTTATAGTGTCCTGGGGGCCCATAGGTAGCGTTCCTCGGTCACAATTATAAGATCGTGGGTTCGAATCCTGGTGGAGTGAGGTGTTGATTATATGTAGAAGTCCACGTGCTCTATTGGGCTTATGAAATATATATGGATCCTTGTGTTTCGAAGCCGGATTTAGTAAAACGTTGCTCTGATCACCTAAGTGGCACGGATGGTCCCCATTAGAGGTTCACAGCGCCATAAACTCGTTGAACAGGCTTTGTGTGAAATATAGCAGAGTCTAGGACTGCTTTTGTTGTCCTGGTGGCCCAGAGGTAGCGTTCCCCGGTCACAATTAGAAGATCATGGGTTCGAATCCTGGTGGGGTGAGGTGTTGATTATATGTAGAAGCTGCGTGCTTTATTGGGGAATGAAATATATATGGATCCTCGTGTTTTGAAGCCGCATTTGGTAAAACGTTGCTCTGATCACCTAAGCAGCACGGGTGGTCCCCATTAGAGGTTCACGGTGTCATAAGGTCGTTGAACAGGCTTTGTGTGAAATATAGTAGAGTCTACGAATGCTTTTATTGTCCTGTTGGCCCAGAGGTAGCGTTCCCCAGTCACAATTATAAGATCGTGGCTTCAAATCCTGGTGGGGTCAGGCGTTGATTATATGTAGAAGTCCGCGTGCTTTATTGGGCTAATGAAATATATATGGATCCTCGTGTTTCGATACCGCATTTGGTAAAGCGTTGCTCTGATCACCTAAGCGGCACGGGTGGTCCCCTATAGTGGTTCACAGCGCCATAAGCTCGTTTAACAGGCTTTGTGTGATATATAGTAGAGTCTAGGACTGCTTTTATTGTCCTGGTGGCCCAGAGGTAGCATACCCCGGTCACAATTATAAGATTGTGGGTTTGAATCCTGGTGGGGTGAGGTGTTGATTATATGTAGAAGTCCGAGTGCTTTATTGGGCTAATGAAATATATATGGATCCTCGTGTTTCCAAGCGGATTTGGTAAAACGTTGCTCTGATCACATAAGCGGCCGGGTGGTCCCCATTAGAGGTTCACTCGCCATAAACTCGTTGAACAGGATTTGTGTGAAATATAGTAGAGTCTAGGACTGCTTTTATTGTCCTGGTGGCCCAGAGGTAGCATACCCGGTCACAATTATAAGATCGTGGGTTTGAATCCTGGTGGGGTGAGGTGTTGATTATATTTAGAAGTCCGAGTGCTTTATTGGGCTAATGAAATATATATGGATACTCGTGTTTCCAAGCCGGATATGGTAAAACGTTGCTCTGATCACCTAAGTGGCACGGGTGGTCCCCATTATAGGTTCATGGCGCCATAAGGTCGTTGAACAGGCTTTGTGTGAAATATAGTAGAGTCTAGGACTGCTTTTATTGTCCTGGTGGCCCAGAGGTAGCATACCCGGTCACAATTATAAGATCGTGGGTTTGAATCCTGGTGGGGTGAGGTGTTGATTATATTTAGAAGTCCGAGTGCTTTATTGGGCTAATGAAATATATATGGATACTCGATTTCAGCCGATTTGGTAAAACGTTGCTCTGATCACCTAAGCGGCACGGGTGGTCCCCATTAGAGGTTCACGGTGCCATAGTCCGTTGAACAGGCTTTGTGTGAAATATAGTAGAGTCTAGGAATGCTTTTTTTGTCCTGGTGGCCCAGAGGTAGCGTCCCCCGGTCACAATTATAAGATCGTGGGTTCAAATCCTGGTGGGGTGAGGCGTTGATTATATGTAGAAGTCTGCGTGCTTTATTGGGCTAATGAAATATATATGGATCCACGGGTTTCGAAGCCGCATTTGGTTAAACGTTGCTCTGATCACCTAAGTGGCACGGGTGGTCCCCTATAGTGGTTCACAGCGCCATAAGCTCGTTGAACAGGCATTGTGTGAAATATAGTAGAGTCTAGGACTGCTTTTATTGTCCTAGTGGCCCAGAGGTAGCGTTCCCCGGTGACAATTATAAGATTGTGGGTTCAAATCCTGGTGGGGTGAGGTGTTGATTATATGTAGATGTCCGCGTGCTTTATTGGGCTAATGAAATATATCTGGATCCTCGTGTTTCGAAGCCGCATTCGGTAAAACGTTGCTCTGATCACCTAAGCGGCACGGGTGGTCCCCATTAGAGGTTCGCGGTGCCATAAGCCCGTTGAACAGGCTTTGTGTGAAATATAGCAATGTCTAGGAATGCTTTTATTGTCCTGGTGGCCCAGAGGTAGCATCCCTCGGTCACAATTATAAGATCGTGGCTTCAAATCCTGGTGGGGCGAGGCGTTGATAATATGTAGAAGTCTGCGTGCTCTATTGGGCTAATGAAATATATATGGATCCTCGGGTTTCGAAGCCGCATTTGGTTAAACGTTGCTCTGATCACCTAAGCGGCACGGGTGGTCCCCTATAGTGGTTCACAGCGTCATAAGCTCGTTGAATAGGCTTTGTGTGAAATATAGTAGAGTCTAGGACTGCTTCTATTGTCCTGGTGGCCCAGAGGTAGCGTCCCCCGGTCACAATTATAAGATCGTGGCTTCAAATCCTGGTGCAGTGAGGCGTTGATTATATGTAGAAGTCTGCGTGCTTTATTGGGCTAATGAAATATATATGGATCCTCGGGTTTCGAAGCCGCATTTGGTTAAACGTTGCTCTGATCACCTAAGTGGCACGGGTGGTCCCCTATAGTGGTTCACAGCGCCATAAGCTCGTTGAACAGGCATTGTGTGAAATATAGTAGAGTCTAGGACTGCTTTTATTGTCCTAGTGGCCCAGAGGTAGCGTTCCCCGGTGACAATTATAAGATTGTGGGTTCAAATCCTGGTTTGGTGAGGTGTTGATTATATGTAGAAGTCCGCGTGCTTTATTGGGCTAATGAAATATATATGGATTCTCCTGTTTCGAAGCCGCATTTGGTAAAACGTTGCTCTGATCACCTAAGTGGCACGGGTGGTCCCCATTAGAGGTTCACGACGCCATAAGCTCGTTGAACAGGCTTTGTGTGAAATATAGCAGAGTCTAGGACTGCTTTTATTGTCCTGGTGGCCCAGAGGTAGCGCTCTCGTCACAATTATAAGATCGTGGCTCAAATCCTGGTGGTGAGGCGTTGATTATATGTAGAAGTCCGCGTGCTATATTGGGCTAATGAAATATATCTGGATCCTCGTGTTTCGAAGCCGCATTCGGTAAAACGTTGCTCTGATCACCTAAGTGGCACGGGTGGTCCCCATTAGAGGTTCACGGCGCCATAAGCTCGTTGAACAGGCTTTGTGTGGGATATATAGCAGAGTCTAGGACTGCTTTTATTGTCCTAGTGGCCCAGAGGTAGCGTTTCCCGGTCACAATTATAAGATCGTGGGTTCAAATCCTGGTGGGGTGAGGCGTTGATTATATGGAAGTTCGCGTTTTATTGGGCTAATGAAATATATATGGATCCTCGTGTTTCGAAGCCGCATTCGGTAAAACGTTGCTCTGATCACCTAAGCGGCACGGGTGGTCCCCATTAGAGGTTCACGGCGCCATAAGCTCGTTAAACAGGCTTTGTGTGAAATTTAGTAGAGTCTAGGACTGCTTTTATTGTCCTGGTGGCCCAGAGGTAGCATACCCCGGTCACAGTTATAAGATTGTGGGTTTGAATCCTGGTGGGGTGAGGTGTTGATTATATATAGAAGTCTGAGTGCTTTATTGGGCTTATGAAAGATATATGGATCCTCGTGTTTCCAAGGCGGATTTGGTAAAACGTTGCTCTGATCACATAAGCGGCACGGGTGGTCCCCATTAGAGGTTCACTGCGCCATAAGCTCGTTGAAAAGGATTTGTGTGAAATATAGCAGAGTCTAGGACTGCTTTTAGTGTCCTGGTGGCCCAGAGGTAGCATACCCCGGTCACAATTATAAAATCGTGGGTTTGAATCCTAGTGGGGTGAGGTGTTGATTATATGTAGAAGTCCGCGTGCTTTATTGGGCTAATGAAATATATATGGACCCTCGTGTTTTGAAGCCGCATTTGGTAAAACGTTGCTCTGATCACCTAAGCGGCACGGGTGGTCCCCATTAGAGGTTCACGGCGCCATAAGCTCGCTGAACAGGCTTTGTGTGAAATATAGCAGAGTCTAGGACTGCTTTTCTTTCCTGGTGGCCCAGAGGTAGCATTCCCCGGTCACAAATATAAGATCTTGGGTTTAAATCCTGGTGGGGTGAGGTGTTGATAATATGTAGAAGTCCGATTGCTTTATTGGGCTAATGAAATATATATGGATTCTCCTGTTTCGAAGCCGCATTTGGTAAAACGTTGCTCTGATCACCTAAGTGGCACGGGTGGTCTCCATTAGAGGTTCACGACGCCATAAGCTCGTTGAACAGGCTTTGTGTGAAATATAGCAGAGTCTAGGACTGCTTTTATTGTCCTGGTTGCCCAGAGGTAGCGTTCCCCGGTCACAATTATAGGATCGTGGCTTCAAATCCTGGTGGGGTGAGGCGTTGATTATATGTAGAAGTCTGTGTGCGTTATTGGGCTAATGAAATATATATGGATCCTCGGGTTTTGAAGCCGCATTTGGGTAAACGTTGCTCTGATCACCTAAGCGGCACGGGTGGTCCCCTATAGTGGTTCACGGCGCCATAAGCTCGTTGAACAGGCTTTGTGTGAAATATAGCAGAGTCTAGGACTGCTTTTATTGTCCTAGTGGCCCAGAGGTAGCGTTCCCCGGTCACAATTATAAGATCGTGGGTTCAAATCCTGGTGGGGTGAGTTGTTGATTATATGTAGAAGTCCGCGTGCTTTATTGGGCTAATGAAATATATCTGGATCCTCGTGTTTCGAAGCCGCATTCGGTAAAACGTTGCTCTGATCACCTAAGCGGCACGGGTGGTCCCCATTAGAGGTTCACGGTGCCATAAGCCTGTTGAACAGGCTTTGTGTGAAATATAGCAGAGTCTAGGAATGCTTTTATTGTCCTGGTGGCTCAGAGGTAGCGTCCCCCGGTCACAATTATAAGATCATGGCTTCAAATCCTGGTGGGGTGAGGCGTTGATTATATGTAGAAGTCTGCGTGCTTTATTGGGCTAATGAAATATATATGGATCCTCGGGTTTCGAAGCCGCATTTGGTTAAACGTTGCTCTGATCACCTAAGCGGCGCGGGTGGTCCCCTATAGTGGTTCACAGCGTCATAAGCTCGTTGAACAGGCTTTGTGTGAAATATAGTAGAGTCTAGGACTGCTTTTATTGTCCTGGTGGCCCAGAGGTAGCGTCCCCCGGTCACAATTATAAGATCGTGGCTTCAAATCCTGGTGCGGTGAGGCGTTGATTATATGCAGAAGTCTGCGTGCTTTATTGGGCTAATGAAATATATATGGATCCACGGGTTTCGAAGCCGCATTTGGTTAAACGTTGCTCTGATCACCTAAGTGGCACGGGTGGTCCCCTATAGTGGTTCACAGCGCCATAAGCTCGTTGAACAGGCATTGTGTGAAATATAGTAGAGTCTAGGACTGCTTTTATTGTCCTAGTGGCCCAGAGGTAGCGTTCCCCGGTGACAATTATAAGATTGTGGGTTCAAATCCTGGTGGGGTGAGGTGTTGATTATATGTAGATGTCCGCGTGCTTTATTGGGCTAATGAAATATATCTGGATCCTCGTGTTTCGAAGCCGCATTCGGTAAAACGTTGCTCTGATCACCTAAGCGGCACGGGTGGTCCCCATTAGAGGTTCGCGGTGCCATAAGCCCGTTGAACAGGCTTTGTGTGAAATATAGCAATGTCTAGGAATGCTTTTATTGTCCTGGTGGCCCAGAGGTAGCATCCCTCGGTCACAATTATAAGATCGTGGCTTCAAACCCTGGTGGGGCGAGGCGTTGATAATATGTAGAAGTCTGCGTGCTTTATTGGGCTAATGAAATATATATGGATCCTCGGGTTTCGAAGCCGCATTTGGTTAAACGTTGCTCTGATCACCTAAGCGGCACGGGTGGTCCCCTATAGTGGTTCACAGCGTCATAAGCTCGTTGAATAGGCTTTGTGTGAAATATATTCAGGACTGTTTTATTGTCCTGGTGGCCCAGAGGTAAAGGCCCCCCGGTCACAATTATAAAGATCGTGGCTTCAAACTGGCGCGGTGAGGCGCTGATTATATGTAGGTCATGCGGCTTTTATTGGGCTAATGAAATATATATGGACTGGTTTCGAAGCCGATTTGGTTAAACGTTGCTCTGATCACCTGGCGGCAACGGGTGGTCCCCTTATAGTGGGTTCACAGCGCCATAAGCCTTGCTGAACAGGCATTGTGTGAAATATAGTAGAGTCTAGGACTGCTTTTATTGTCCTAGTGGCCCAGAGGTAGCGTTCCCCGGTGACAATTATAAGATTGTGGGTTCAAATCCTGGTTTGGTGAGGTGTTGATTATATGTAGAAGTCCGCGTGCTTTATTGGGCTAATGAAATATATATGGATTCTCCTGTTTCGAAGCCGCATTTGGTAAAACGTTGCTCTGATCACCTAAGTGGCACGGGTGGTCCCCATTAGAGGTTCACGACGCCATAAGCTCGTTGAACAGGCTTTGTGTGAAATATAGCAGAGTCTAGGACTGCTTTTATTGTCCTGGTGGCCCAGAGGTAGCGTTCCCCGGTCACAATTATAAGATCGTGGCTTCAAATCCTGGTGGGGTGAGGCGTTGATTATATGTAGAAGTCTGTGTGCGTTATTGGGCTAATGAAATATATCTGGATCCTCGTGTTTCGAAGCCGCATTTGGGTAAACGTTGTTATGATCACCTAAGCGGCACGGATGGTCCCCATTAGAGGTTCACGATGCCATAAGCCCGTTGAACAGGCTTTGTGTGAAATATAGCAGAGTCTAGGAATGCTTTTATTGTCCTGGTGGCCCAGAGGTAGCGCGTCCTGTCACAATTATAAGAACCTGGCTTCAAATCCTGGTGGGGTGAGGCGCTGATTATATGTAGAAGTTCGCGCGTTTTATTGGGCTAACACGAAACATATATGGATCCTCAGGTTTTGAAGCCAAGATTTGGTAAAACGTTGCTCTGATCACCTAAGCGCACGGTGGTTCCATTAGAGGTTCACGACGCCATAAGCTCGTTGAACAGGCTTTGTGTGAAATATAAAGAGTCTGAGGGGACTGCTTTTTATTGTCCTGGTTGCCCAGAGGTAGCGTTCCCCGGTCACAACAGGATCGTGGGTTCGAACCCTGGTGGGGTGAGGTGTTGATTATATGTAGAAGTCCACGTGCTCTATTGGGCTAATGAAATATATATTGATCCTCGTGTTTCGAAGCCGGATTTGGTAAAACGTTGCTCTGATCACCTAAGCGGCACGGGTGGTCCCCATTAGAGGTTCAACACGCGCCATAAGCTCAAGCGGAACAGGCTTTGTGTGAAATATGGTAGCAGTTCAGGACTGCTTTTATTGTCCTAGTGGCCCAGAGGTAGCGTTCCCGGGTCACAATTATAAGATCGTGGGTTCAAATCCTGGTGGGGTGAGGTGTTGATTATATGTAGAAGTAAGCGTGCTTTATTGGGCTATTGAAATATATATTGATCCTCGTGTTTCGAAGCCAGATTTGGTAAAACGTTGCTCCGATCACCTAAGCGGCACAGGTGGTCCCCATTAGAGGTTCATGGCGCCATAAGTTCGTTGAACAGGCTTTGTGTGAAATATAGTAGAATCTAGGACTGCTTTTATTGTCCTGGTTGCCCAGAGGTAGCGTTCCCCGGTCACAATTATAAGATCGTGGGTTAAAATCCTGGTGGGGTGAGGTGTTGATTATATGTAGAAGTAAGCGTGATTTATTGGGCTATTGAAATATATATTGATCCTCGTGTTTCGAAGCCGGATTTGGTAAAACGTTGCTCCGATCACCTAAGCGGCACAGGTGGTCCCCATTAGAGGTTCATGGCGCCATAAGGTCGTTGAACAGGCTTTGTGTGAAATATAGTAGAGTCTAGGACTGCTTTTATTGTCCTGGTTACCCAGAGGTAGCGTTCCCCGGTCACAATTATAAGATCGTTGGTTCAAATCCTGGTGGGGTGAGGTGTTGATTATATGTAGAAGTCCGCGTGCTTTTTTGGGCTAATGAAATATATATGGATCCTCGGGTTTCCAAGCCGGACTTGGTAAAACGTTGCTCTTATCACCTAAGCGGCACGGGTGGTCCCCTATAGTGGTTCACGATGCCATAAGCTCATTGAACAGGCTTTGTGTGAAATATAACAGAGTTTAGGACTGCTTATAGTGTCCTCGTGGCCCATAGGTAGCATTCCTCGGTCATAATTATAAGATTGTGGGTTCGAATCCTGGTGGGGTGAGGTGTTGATTATATGTAGAAGTCCGCGTGCTTTATTGGGCTAATGAAATATATATGGATCCTCGTGTTTCGAAGCCGGATTTGGTAAAACGTTGCTCTGATCACCTAAGCGGCACGGATGGTCCCCATTAGAGGTTCACAGCGTCATAAGCTCATTGAACAGGCTTTGTGTGAAATATAGCAGAGTCTAGGACTGCTTTTATTGTCCTGGTGGCCCAGAGGTAGCATACCCCGGTCACAATTATAAGACCGTGGGTTTGAATCCTGGTGGGGTGAGGTGTTGATTGTATGTAGAAGTCCGAGTGCTTTATTGGGCTAATGAAATATATATGGATCCTCGTGTTTCGAAGCCGGATTTGGTAAAACGTTGCTCTGATCACCTAAGGGGCACGGGTGGTCCCCTATAGTGGTTCACAGCCCCATAAGCTCGTTGAACAGGCTTTGTGTTAAATATAACAGAGTCTAGGACTGTTTATAGTGTCCTGGTGGCCCATAGGTAGCGTTCCTGGGTCACAATTATAAGATCGTGGTTTCGAATCCTGGTGGAGTGAGGTG
>NW_024723109.1:0-1274 GCF_018991925.1 Homarus americanus | reverse complement strand
GCACATTAAATTTTAGTTCAGAGAAAACGTATTTTTGGCCAAAAATCCTTTAAGGCTTTAGACTTACAATTTTTGTCATTTCGGCCAAAAATGGATTTTGTTCAAAAATTTCAGTATAATAATAATAATAATTAACGGTTTATTGAAAAAGTTCTGCAGCCGAAGGCTGAAAATATACATTGGGCATAAATGACTTATTACATACATTGGTGGTTTAACAAAAGCCTTCATTAGAAAGCGAAGGAACATACAGTGAACATACACAGATTAATGTAGGTGTTGAACAGCAAACACGTAGTGTTAACTCCCTCCCAGATGGTGTTAGGGAGGGACCTTCACGTGGTGTAGTAGTTCCTCACAGATGGTGTTATGAGGGCCTCCGTGGTGTAGTAATTCCTCACAGATGGTGTTGGGGGCCTCCACGTGGTGTAGTAATTCCTCACAGATGGTGTTATAGGGGCCTCACGTGGT
Organism: Homarus americanus; assembly: GCF_018991925.1. Lineage (NCBI taxonomy): Eukaryota > Metazoa > Arthropoda > Malacostraca > Decapoda > Nephropidae > Homarus > Homarus americanus. Next base: position 803 of record NW_024723109.1, on the reverse strand, counting down.
GTAGTAATTCCCTCACAGATGGTGTTATGAGGGGCCTCACGTGGTGTAGTAGTTCCCTCACAGACGGTGTTCTATGGTGAGGTGTGGTCCCAGGCCTTCCTATCGTGAAGCGGATTAACACATCGCTGGTAGTTGGGTCGGGCCGTTATCACTGGGTACCTGGGACTCCTGAATGTTGCAAGGATCTGTTAACCAAAATTTGATATCTTGATTATAACTTGTTCAAATGGCGTTTAGAAAATGTTCAAATGATTTTTAGAATATTTTAATTACTTTTGCAATGCTAATTACTCGCCACTTAGGGTTTTCGAGGTCATTTCTTGGTGCTTGTGTATTATTCTGGATGTACTTAAATAGTTAGGCACATTAAATTTTAGTTCAGAGAAAAAAAAGTATTTTTGCCAAAAATCCTTGAGCTTTAGACTTACAATTTTGTCATTTCGGCCAAAAAATGGATTTTGTTCAAAATTTCAGTATAGGTACTCCTGAATGTGCTGCTTAGGATCTGTTAACCAAATTGATATTTTGATTATAACTTGTTCAAATGGCTTTTAGAAAATGTTCAAATGATTTTAGAATATTTTAATTACTTTTCTGCAATTACTCGCCACTTATGGGTTGTGAGGTCATTTCTTGGTGCTTGTGTATTATTGTGGATGTACTTAAATCGTTAGGCACATTAAATTTTAGTTCAGAGAGAAAAAGTATTTTTGGCCAAAATCTAAGGCTTTAGTCTACAATTGTTGTCATTTCGGCCAAAAAATGGATTTTGTTCAAAATTTCAGTATGGGTACTCCTGAATG
>NW_024723108.1:0-9561 GCF_018991925.1 Homarus americanus | reverse complement strand
TTTCAGAAAGACACATATTACTTTTTCGTACCTCGTATAGGAAAAATATCTTAACATCTTGCTACGAGGAGTGAGGGGAAAAAACTCAGGCAGAAAAGACATATGAACCTAGTGCCGACCAACACACTCGTCCATATAACTTAGCCTCAGTAAGCTTCTCTCTGGCGTCTCATCTCCTGACCTGACTTTTAATCCTACTACATTCTGACACTTAAACTTATAAATTCCTCCAAGGACCACAAAAAAACTTAAAAGCCTGTAGCCTCAAGCGTCATTAGCGGGGGGGGGGGGTGCGTCAATTACACCCTACCAACATCGTATAAGACGCAGCAAGCTCATCTCTCTTGTTGACTCCCTGGCGAGTCGTCTTCACCAAGCGTCTTTAAAGTTATCTACCGACATATCTTGGAGAATCCTAAACTTCATACGATCTCTTATAGCGTGTTTCCTCCTCCACCCCCACCCACCCCACACACACCCCCCATCCCGTGTCCTCCTCCTCCTCCCCCCACACACACCCCATCCCCCACCTATGATATTAAGTGCGCAGTATACGAAAAGTTCTATTTGTGTGTCTTGTGAATAATTATAGTCTGGGTAAGCAATTTCTTGAGATGGTTCAGGACGTGATATTTATGAATTCTGCTTTTTGTGTGAGTGTGTGTGTCATGAAACTCTGTCGCTGCTTAGTCTAGCTTAAGATGCATCTGCATTGGCAACAGATGTACTGCGCACTCTGTCAGGCACCAGCAACAAAATGACAAAAATAATGTTGTCGTGTTAAAATCATTCAATTCGTTGATGGTGTCACTGCCTATAACTTAAACTTAACAAATGAATGTATTGACGCCTTTGGTATTACGGTTTAACTTAATCAGTACGATGAGCTAATCCCTTGAGTACGATGACCCAATCCCTCGACTACGAAGACTCAATACCGTGAGTAAGATGATTTAAACTCTTCTTTTATTTAACCTACTGAAGGAATTCTTGCTTTTGTTATATTCGCTATGTTCAATCGAATTTTTATATTTCAGCACGATATAAAAAAGAAGTATTAATATGTGAGTGTCTGTCAGTTTGAGAATCAGCGGCACATAGACAAGAATATTTGAATTGAAAGGAAGTACAAGAAACCAGAATTAAACGAGGAGGTTTAGTAGTGAAACGTGGGTAACGAATACCGTAGACTTTCTTAACTTTACCCACTACTGTCGATCCATTAAGATGGATATACTTCTCTCTACCATTCTCACGTGTCCCACAACTAGTATATCGTTAATAAAAAAATAAAGTAAATAAGTTTCCAGTATCTCCACTACGAGTAACTAAGAACATAAAGGACATCAGAGCTCACCATGTAAACGACAGAAGTTCAAAGAAACTATTATCATTATATAATTCATTACATAAAAAAAATAAACAAATTGAGTTAATTACAAAAGCTCCACACCCCCGAGGCGAGTGCTTCATAATACAAGCCATGACGCGGGTCGGGGTTAATATACTGTATATTTATATATTTTAACCAAAGACTCGCCTTACTACTACTACACGTATGGATCACTATGTGTAAATATCCTTATAACATGTTTCAAATCTTTCCATCTAATACTACAGGAGGAGTTAATGGTGTAAAGTATACATTCGCTCACAGTATTATAGACTGACGGAGCGACTGAAGTAGAGGAACTACCTGTAGAAGGATAAAGTGGAGGAGGGTCGGATTGACTGATGTGAGGATGGTCTGGCTGAAAAACGTACTGATAGAGAGAGATAGAGAGAGAGCAAACACTTAACTAGAAGAAAAACAAAACCACATCAGAATCCCTTTTCTACTCCACCTCCTCCTCCCCTCCCCCCCTTCCTCTCCCTCCTCCACCTCCCTTTCCTCCCGGCACTATTTCCTCCAGTACTTCCACAGCTCTCCAGGGACAGTCACGCTATTTAAAAAAATCTGTTTTCTTTTTTTTTTCGTCAGTCTGATACGGAAAAGAGGATTTTCTACTTCCGCGACCAATCTCAATGGCACGACTTCCTCTTTTGTTAAATGGAAAAAAAAAGATATGGATTTACCGTATAGTTCAAGAGTATCTGTCCAATTAATATTTCCATCCTATAAAGTTTTTTTCTAGATTACGTTTTGGTATTTGTTAAACGTAACCACAACTGTTTGATGACTTTTTCTAACAAATTCCGTACATAAATATATGGTTTTATTGTTGTTAGTCGTAAATAAAAACAATTTCCTTGATTTTTTTGTGGAGAGGAGGGGGGGGGAGGAGGAGTGTGGGGGGTTAATTTTAATCTTTACTGAAATTTCCACAAAAAAATCTTCCTCACTTGGGCTGAATGACGAGAAACACTACATCACCTGGCCTGGATAACGAGAAACACTACATCACCTGGCCTGGATGACGAGAAACACTACATCACCTGGCCTGGATGACGAGAAACACTACATCACCTGGCCTGGATGACGAGAAACACTACATCACCTGGCCTGGATGACGAGAAACACTACATCACCTGGCCTGGATGACGAGAAGACGGGCATCACCTGGCCTGGATGACGAGAAACACCACATCACCCGCCTGGATGAGGAGAAACATTACATCACCTGGCCTGGATGACGAGAGAAACACTACATCACCTGGCCTGATGACGAGAAATACTACATCACCTGCCTGGATGACGAGAAAGACTACATCACCTGGCCTTACGACGAGAAACACTACATCACCTGGCCTGATGACGAGAAACACCACATCACCTGGCCTGATGACGAGAACACTACATCACCTGGCCTGACAGACAGTACTACATCACCTGGCCTGGATAACGAGAAACACTACATCACCTGGCCTGGATGACGAGAAACACTACATCACCTGGCCTGGATGACGAGAAACACTACATCACCTGGCCTGGATGACGAGAAACACTACATCACCTGGCCTGGATAACGAGAAACACTACATCACCTGGCCTGGATGACGAGAAACACTACATCACCTGGCCTGGATGACGAGAAACACTACATCACCTGGCCTGGATGACGAGAAACACTACATCACCTGGCCTGGATGACGAGAAACACTACATCACTACATCATAGTTATTTATTTTAGTTGAGTAAATTTTCTAGGGATATGAAGGATAAAAATGGTGTGTGTGTGTGTGTGTATGTGTGTGTGTGTGTGTGTGTGTGTGTTATAATCTTAAAGCGTTCACGTATATGTAAAAGCTTGTAAACCCGGATCATTACGCTTTATAAACTCTCACCATCACCCGACCACATCACCATTAAAACTCACCATCACCTCTTCTCACCATTACGTCACCATCATTCCTTTTAGCTATCTTTTTTATCATTACTTCTTCATTCATACTTCAGTGGTGCACCAGTAACCCTTCACCAGCATCGGTCCTCTAGTGAATAGTTCCTCCAGTCACCTCACCATCATTTCACCATAATATCACCAATCTCATCGTTACCTCACTGTGGCCTTCCCAAGAACTTCACCATCTATTCACCATCTCTTTTACTATTGCCTCAACATCACCATCACCTCACCATTACTTCACCATAACACCAGGGTCCGTTGCTACCCACACGATGACGTCACCATCTGCAACGAGGACAATTTTTCTACTCCATGTCCGGTGCTTCTGGCTCGTGTGAGTAACCATAGTGTAGGTGTAGACAGCGGTGGTGAGAGTGCACTTGGTAGGCCTCTCCATTGTGGGCAGACACTCATAATATTTAAAGTGTTTACCATGGAAGCTGTGACCCCCCCCCTAGTTCGCCAGGCCACCGCCAGGGGGACATTGATCAACATTCCAGAAGTTGTATTTATGTTACATGTGGTATTTTTGCAGTTTTTCTTCAATAATTGATTTATTTTCGCAGTTCTTAACGTGATTTTAAACTCAAATAGCAGAGTTACCGTAGCGCTGTTGTTTATAACTGTTTGGTATTCTTTTGTATGTGTTTTGGTACAGGTTCTTGCAAAATTTCTTCATGATTCACGACACTCATACACACGACAGTCAAACACGCACACACAAGTGTATCTTGAGTTAGTAGCCAAGATTGGCTGTAAAAGGGCCACACACAGCTTCAATACAATTGTAACTCTGCTATTGGAGTATAAATTCATACAAATCCTGAGAAAAACTACGAAAATATATGAATTATTAAAGAAAAACAACAAAACCACCTTCACAAAAGCCGACAGTAGACCCCTGGCGGTGGCCTGACGAACTACGTCTAGCACCGCCGGGACCAGTTCGAGGCTGGGCCCAGCCAGTTGCTTTTTTTTTTAATGGGAATTAGCCCACCCGGGCACAGATCAAACGACCCACAACGGGGCCTGGGGGGGAGGGGGGGTGCGAAAAAGGAACAGAAATAAATTTAAAATATAGAAGAAAAAGGTTATACTGTGTTAATGTACACCAGGAGGAGGGTTTCTGTTTACTGGGGTTGGCGTCTCTTGGTGCCGCAGTAGGTGATTGGTGCTTTGGTAGAGTTAGTTTGTCTAACTGTCTCTGTCCGTCTGTCTCTCAGTCTCTGTCTGTAAAAAACGGTCAACTTAAAATCATTAAATTCGCTGGATGGCCAAAAAGATAATAATATCATCAATTCCATTTATTTTAGAAGGACTTATTCATTTTTGTTGAAATCATGGACATACAAAGCCAATATATCTACATTTGATTCTACCAGTGTGAATGGCAAAGTTAATTAATATCACCACTCCAACTGTTGGCCCAAACAAGTCGTAAAGTAGTTCTTTTTTGTAATACATCGAGTCACTAAGGGAATATTAAAAATAAAACATGAATTTAGGTCACTGAATTTATCTTATTAGTAGCAAATTGTGGTTAAACTGATACACAAATGAAACATGCCTGGGAAGTACCTAGCACTAGTTACCTGGCATATTTGGACTTATTAAAATATGAAATCTAGGCTAATAAGTAATTATACTAAGGAAATGATTATTTTGGTAGTGCTGGACTGTTATTAATTGCGCTCATTACGAAAATTGGGTCGATATTAATTCTGATAAAGGACGTCATTCACCATCCCAGAGGAAGCTGTTCTCACCACTCTTCAAATAGACCATTTACGACTTTTTTTTAGTTCAATTTGATTTCAATACATTTCTACACATAAATTAGTTGTATTAGTTATCTTAAAGGCTTACCTTTTATGATGGTTAGGCGAATTTGGAGGATATAAACGGCGATGAGACAAGTAGAGGCTGGCGGCATTTTTCGTACACAAACATGGACAGCTTTTAAAAAGAACAATACAATTCTGCATGTGCTGTTCTGTATGGAGTATATCGTATAACAAATATTATTCCTTTGCAGATTTATACATTTTATGTCCATCCAAATCAATTTTCTTTCTTTTGGTTTCAAAAATAGTTCCCGGACGAAATTTCCCCATGTTCCAATAACGATGGCTGTCCACGGGTAATGTGAACCTCGTGGAGAACTGAAGTTGTTCCTGGAAATGAAATGGAAGGATGATTTACTAAGTTGATATTGTGTTCTCTATCTCTCTCTTGTGTGTGGTTTTTTTACGGGAATTAGCCAACCCGGGCACAGGTCAAACGACCCACAACGGAGCCTGGGGGGCGAAAAAAAAGAACTTTATTTTTATGAGATTCTGTCTGTTCGTCCATCTTGTGTGGGCAATCAACATGGTAGGTAGTGAGCCGGTCGAGTCTCTGTTGTTTTGACGCTTTTTTGTTTTTTTAATGCCCCAATTTAAAAGAGTGACTTACAGTAGATGAATTCGCCATTTGGGGGTAAGGGTGGGGGGAGTGAGGGTGGGGGATGGGGGTTGGCGGGGTGAGGGTGGAGGGTGGGGGATGAGGGGTGTGGTAATGGAGAAGGTTTAGGTGAGGGAATTTAGTGGACAAAGACTTGAGAATCCAACAGACATATACACAAGATAGTCATACACGCACATACATGGCAGTCATATGCACAAGACAGTCATACACGCACACACGACAGTCATGTACACAACAAGAAAGTCATACTCACACACACAAACGACAGTCATGTACACAACAAGATAGTCATACTCACACACACAAACGACAGTCATGTACACAACAAGATAGTCATACACACACACATACATGCAGTCATGCACAACACACACACAATGAGAGTCATGTACACAAGAAGACAAGCTCACACGCCCACATAGCTGGCAGTAACCGGTAAACATCATGATTTAATGGATGGCGGCAGTGTCGGGGTGACTTGTTCAATCATCTGACAATACAAAACGAATAAACTACATGTTCATTACAACACAATTACTACATGTTCACTACAACACAATTACTACATGTTCATTACAACACAATTACTGCATGTTCACTACAACACAATTACTACATGTTCACTACAACACAATTACTACATGTTCACTACAACACAATTACTACATGTTCACTACAACACAATTACTACATGTTCACTACAACACAATTACTACATGTTCACTTCAACACAATTACTACATGTTCATTACAACACAATTACTACATGTTCACAACAACACAATTACTACATGTTCACTACAACACAATTACTACATGTTCACTTCAACACAATTACTACATGTTCATTACAACACAGTTCCTACATGTTCACTACAATACTTGCACTACATGTTCAATACAACATCAGTACTACATGTTCACTACAATACTAGTACTACATGTTCACTACAACATCAGTAGTACAGTTCACTACAATACTAGCACTACATGTTCACTACAACATCATTACTACATGTTCACTACAATACTAGCACTACATGTTCACTACAACATCATTACTACATGTTCACTACAATACTAGCACTACATGTCCACTACAACATCAGTACTATAGTTCACTACAATACTAGCACTACATGTCCACTACAACATCAGTACTACAGTTCACTACAATACTAGCACTACATGTCCACTACAACATCAGTACTACAGTTCACTACAATACTAGCACTGCATGTCCACTACAACATCAGTACTACAGTTCACTACAATACTAGCACTACATGTCCACTACAACATCAGTACTACAGTTCACTACAATACTAGCACTACATGTCCACTACAACATCAGTACTACAATTCACTACAATACTAGCACTACATGTCCACTACAACAATTAAAATACAGTTCACTACAATACTTTCAGTAATTTTAAGCATGTCTACTACAACATCATTATTTATGTCTACCATAACAGACAGCACCTACATGTCCACTACAACATCAGCATTCAACAGTCTCACTACAATACTTGCACTACATGTCCACTACAAATATCAGTACTATAGTTCACTACAAATACTAGTAATTACATAAACACATACAACATCATTACTACATGTTCACTACAATACTAGCACTACATGTCCACTACAACATCAGTACTACAGTTCACTACAATACTAGCACTACATGTCCACTACAACATCAGTACTATAGTTCACTACAATACTAGCACTACATGTTCACTACAACATCATTACTACATGTTCACTACAATACTAGCACTACATGTCCACTACAACATCATTACTACATGTTCACTACAATACTAGCACTACATGTCCACTACAACATCAGTACTACAGTTCACTACAATGCTAGCACTACATGTTCACTACAACATCACTATTAGATGTCCACCACACTATCATTACTACACTTTCACTTAAGCAAAAATTCCAACCTATATAGTTTATATTATAAAACACGTCAATTTTTCAGCTTACTGCCTCAATTTTTAAGTTTACTTCAGTATGATATTTTTTTCATAAGAGGTCACATAAAGATGGATCTGTTCCAGGTATATTACAAGGTTTACGGGAAGGACGGGGGACAGGGGACTAAGAGGAAGGCCTCACCAACAAAATTTTCCCCAAAGAAGGCGAAGGTGTCCGATGACGTTGAAACATATCCCTCTCTGCCAACAGTAACATGGGACCGACTTCAGTTGATTAAAGAAATTGGAGCAGGTGAATATGGAACTACCTCCCTTTACAACCTCACCCTGGAGAACGGAGACATTACTGAAGTAGCTGTCAAAGTTCTCCATGATGACACCCCAGTAACCTGCGAGGCCAGAGTGCTGTATGAGTTGGCTGGGGCAGGAGGCGCCCCCCTCTTATACGGCGTCACCTCTGACCCACCAGCAATAGTAATGGAATTTATCCATGGTGTGCCATTATTCGCGGTCGATCAGCTAGAAGAGGCATATGAGGCCACTGTCGACGCTGTTTACGAGTTCCACGCCGCTGGATTCTGCCACCTCGACATCCATCCCGGTAACATTATCGTGGACACCTCAACGTCACCATACACTGCCCACCTTATTGATGTTGGTGGCAGTAAAAAAATCCCTGCCGACACTACTGGTGCCAACGATGTAAAGGAAATCGACTGGACCAGTGTATCAATCATATACGACGACTTTAACAGCAGCGATTGATTAGCTACCACAACAAACATTTCGGTGAAAATAAAAATTCAAGAGATAAAAAACGAGTGAGAGAGAGAGAGAGAGAGAGAGAGAGAGAGAGAGAGAGAGAGAGAGAGATACATTTTATATAACTATATTATAAAACCCTGTAAAACTTTTAGCTACGATCAAGAGCTATATGTATTACCGTTTCGTCGCGTCAAGCAATTACTATGAGTTATGGGAAACACGAGTACATTACTTTCATCACAGCCACGGACATGAATCATTGAATCTATCTGAAACAATATATAAATAAACGGGAATTTTTACATGACATGAAACTGTAATACGGCACTTAATAATGTGTGTGTGTGTGTGTGTGTGTGTGTGTGTGTGTGTGTGTGTTCTTGCTATGAATAATTTGACTTTCATTTGCGTGTACAAGTTCGTGGTGTAACATCGACCGTAAGATCAGGAAAATGTTGTGGTGTTTTCCTAACTTAATGACGCAAGAACACCCAGTCCTGTGTTCACCGCACCTTCAGGAGACTTACGCCATCTGCAGCAAAACTTCCCTCGGCTCAGGTGTCGTCAAGAGAATCAGGCACATAACTCTCCGTACAGTCGCGCAAGTAAAGTTTAATTATCTCCTCCACTGGCTTACAGGCTACAAGTTGGAGATGAGTAGGTTACAGACTTAACAGTTTAATATAGAACAGATTACAGTTTTCCTGATAAATACAGTCAAGGTTACAGGTTATCACAGTGATTTTATCATTTAGCTTACAGGTCACATGTAAATACAGAACAGATAACAGGATATATCATAACTTCCTGTATCTCCTTGCAGGCTACATGATATAGTAGGACAGGTTACAGACTCCATTGTAACTTTCTAAATTACCTAATAGCTTAGTGGTTAAGTGAGGACATCGTTGTATCTCTTGCACCACTAGTGAGTTATACTGAGATACAGGGACGTTGATTAATAAGTTACAGGTGATTTAATTAGTAAGTTAAAGGTGATTTAATTAGTAAGTTACAG
>NW_024723107.1:0-13992 GCF_018991925.1 Homarus americanus | reverse complement strand
CACCATCACTACATATAGAACCATCCATCACGACATATAACACCATCCGACATCATTACATATAACACCAACCATCATCACTACATATAACATCATCCATCATCACTACATATAACTCCATCCATCATCACTACATATAACACCATCCATCATCACTACATATAAAACCAACCTATCATCACTACATATAACATCATCCATAATCACTACATATAACACCATCCATCATCACTACATATAGAACCATCCTATCATCACTACATATAATATCATCCATCATCACTACATATAACACCATCCAACATCACTACATATAACACCACCCATCATCACTACATATAACATCATCCATCATCACTACATATAACTCTATCCATCATCACTACATATAACACCATCAAGCATCACTACATATAACACCAACCATCATCACTACATATAACATCATGCATCATCAATATATATATATAACACCATCCATCATCACTACATATATTACCCTCTTATCATCACTACATATAACACCATCCATCATTACTACAATATAACGCCATCCTTCATCACTACATATAACACCATCCATCATCACTACATATTATAACACCATCCATCATCTTTACAAACACCATCCCTCTTTACTATAGTGATAAACAGAACTTTATTTTGTTGTCAATTTCTTTAAATTCCAACCTTATTAAACCGTAATTCTTTCTGTATGGTCAAATTTTGATTTGACCTCAGTGAGAGAGCTGTTAGTGTCAGTACATCACAATGGTGTTCCGACGCACTGTATCGAAGGTGACTAAGGTGGAGGTGAAGCCTTGCCAGATGAAGGAGAAGGGCCCCCGATCTAACAAACTGCAGACCACAAAACACACTAAGACCCAAAACAACAAGACCCAAAACAACAAGAAGAAGAAGGAAACTACCACTTTCTGCCGTGTACAAAAGGACCAGTACCTGCCATCGGGAGACTACATCTTCACCGGAAAAAGACACAAAAGAAGCGCTGAACCTACGCTTCTGATATTTAAAAATACTGTAATAAAAAACATATTAATTGATTTTGTTTGTATTATTTATGCTTTTTTTATTTTTCATCTGTAAACGTGCTGTTTTGGGAATATATTTTGAGTTACATAATATTTAGGTACAGCAGTTTATTTCACTGTATCTACTTTTTTACCAAGTAACTGGACTTACAGTCTCCGATCGGGATTCTCAAAACAAATATTTGGCATCGAACTCCGTAAGTGAGCTCGTAATCTAGCCTGTAACTTACAGGACCTCAACACGATCAACCTGGATATAGTAGTCGCTATTTCCGGATTGCATGAAAAAAAAATTAATAATATATGTTTTAATAATGCTTGTTAGACTTGTTTTATCATAGAATAATGAAGAAAATGTTTTGTACATCAACATACTAAAATACAATATTAGTTTTTTTTTACGACAAGAAGAGGCTTGGCTGTTCTATTTCTCGCTTTATGGAAGAGATGCAGCTTTTGTCTTCTTACAACTTTTCAAATAATTTGTACCAAAATAGAAGATTTTTATTGTCCACATTTAGGGTATATTTTTTTTTTATGACTGAATAAACTTGCAGATAGACCTTATTTATGTGGTATAGCTGTAAATATCCTTCAGTAATGAAATCCAAATATGAGGTCAAGTGAACATTTTTGCTTAGACTCCGCCTTTGTTAGGACCAAGTTATAACAAGTTATTCTGCCAAGTATCCAATAAGTACCCATGACTCAGAGTTAAATAATACCTAACCTAATCTAAGTTCATCAAACTTAATAAAAAAAGTGGGGCAAAAAATAAGTGGTAAAGAAATTTTTTTCTCAGAAAAAAAATTATATTCAGAGGTTTTTTATCCGATACCTTCAGTCGTGATTATTTTGATGCAAAATTAGTAAAATGTATTTAACCCTAACACTACCTCACCTTACCTAATCTTACCTTACCTTATCTAACCTAACCTAATGTTACCTAACCTAACCAAGCCGCAACGCTCATGACACAATTGAGTTCTCTAGAAAGTTTTAATTTCATTTTCTTTTTTTAAAAATACATTTGCAGAGACAACAAACTTTTGATAATTATTTCTCCAACATATCTATAAATCTGTTGATGATATATAAATTTAGGATAGGTTAGGTTTGGTGTGATTAGGATAGGTTAGGCTAGTTTAGGATAGTCTAAGTTAACTTAGGAAAGGCTAAGTTAGGTTACGATACACTAGGTTAGGTTTTAATCTGCATGATATTTTTACTGAACTTTTAAACGATGTTATAATCCTGGCAGCAGGGTATCGATCACGAAAATAACACTTTGGTAGTTATAACATTTGATAAAGTTTATTATTACTGTAACATGAAACAAATCACTATAGCTGTACTTATCAATCCAGTATTAAATCTGTATTATCTTTGACCATCGCTCATTGGCCAGCTTATATCTGCACTGTTCTCTGATATAATAAAGTATTGGTGAATGGGAATATTAATCATTTGTGAGTCACTTACTATAAAGGAAACTGTAACGGATTCTATGGACAGTTTGGAATATTTTCACGGAATAAGTCGGAGTAACTCCCCTCTTGCCCAAAAGCGATCCAAGGAGTTAATTCACAGAGCGAAAATCTAGACGAGTCTTCCTTGTTTGTTTTAGGTCATAACAACGAAAAGTTTAATAATGTTTATTACAATGATTCAGGTTTTACTGTAATTCTTCTTTTTTATATTTTTAGTATTTTGTAGATTTTTTCACCCAGTTCATTTCTTGTTTAGATTCATTATTGCAATTATTTTTATTACAGAGTTGAATTAAAAGTTTATATCTAAGTATTTTACAGCTTCACAAATACTTTTATAAAATGTTGATACACACAGTGGACAGTTTTTAGTTCTTTCTTGTAATACCTCAGTATTACTCTGTTAAATACTCTTACCATTTACACCTGACCATTTATTTATTTATTTTGTAAATTGTTTAAAGAGAGAACATCACCAGCAGGATACAGATGTTGAAGTAAATAGAAGTTTGTAACCTAAACCTTCCCCCACTGCTACCCCTCCCTCTTGTCCCACATTCTTACTCGTCACTCCTACCCCTTACTCCTACCCCTTACTCCCACCCCTTATTCCCACCCCTTACTTCTACCCCTTAGTTCTACCCCTTACTCCTACCCCTTACTTTTACCTCTTACTTCTACCCCTTACTCCTACCCCTTACTCCCACCCCTTACTCCCACCCCTTCCTTTGCTGCCTTCCTCTTACTCATGCCCTTACTCCCACCCCTTATTCCCACCCCTTGCTTCCACCTCTTACTTCCACCCTCTTACTCGTACCCCTTGATCCCACCCTTACTCCCACCCCTTACTCCTACCCCTTACTCCCACCCTTACTCCCACGCCTTACTCCCACCCTTACTCCCACGCCTTACTCCCACCCTTCACTCCTACCCTTCGCTTCTACCCCCACTGTTACCCCACACTACGCTGGTAATTGAAGACATCATACATTTGTTCACTTAGACACCACTTATTATTCAGGGCCTAATGGCTATAATATCAGAGTCATTATTCTTAACTCAACTTTATATATATATCAATTGTCAAAAACCTTCACCACAAGAAAGAAAAGAACAGTCGGGTATGGCAGAAAATGTAATAAACGAACATGGAGTAAGACATCAAGCTCCATATTGTAAACAAGATCATCGTCATTGTTTATTTATTGCGAGGAAAAATATTGTTCGCAATATAATTATAAAAACCTTCTGTAATTCATTCTCTTCATTACACTATAAGGTAATGAAGTATATAAAGAAAATAGTTTATAAATTACTAAAATAAAAATACGTATAAAAAAGTAAAATAACATCTATTGATGGAATAGAAAAGAATTATATCGTAAGTGGGTAAAAGATTTCTTAGGTAGGTTTTAGAATACAATAACTGTTTTCTGCATTACACCGATGGTTCCAAGTCAGAAATTATCCTTAAGTTTTGTGAATCAGTATTTACAGTTTTTCTTAAAGGGTGACTTAAGTTACGGTCACACGATCCCTTTGATGAGCAATTAATTTGGAGCAAGAAATTACGAGTAATTTCTTCCAAATGTGGTCACACGAGTGGCTCTTGGTTCAGTTACTACAGCAAGAAAAAAAAAGTTAACGCCGCTGTGCGAGTAGAAGGGAGACGGAACATCACAACAACAATGCAGACGACGCAGCAGCTATCCTTGGTATTATTGTTATTATTAAAAAGAAATGAGAGAAAGCGAAGAAAAACTATTGGGGACTGGTAAGTGGCTGGCGAGGAGGAGGAACGAGTGTTTAATATAGACTGGTTCAACTATCGTAGTTACAGTAGGGAGGGTTGTTAGTGTGTGGAGAATGACCGGCTGTATGGGCTTGTGTTTTGTAAACAAACACGCCAAAACACCACCCAAATAATAAACTCAGTGTGTCGTAAAAAACTGTTTGTGCATTTTATACATAATATTATTGATCTATGTTATATATAGCCAAGGTAAATACTCGATAAATAAGCTTCGTGTCATTAAATATGGTATTAACCGGGTTTTGAACCGATAATCTTGCTCGAAATAGTCAAGAAATTGACTATCACGATTGTCAATAAAAATGCTTCAAAAACTTGCTCGAATTTCTCGAAAATTGCTCAAAATAACTTTCCGGCAAGAAATTGCTAAAAAAAAATGCGCCCATGTGACCAGTGCTTTAAGAATTGTATGATATCCTCATGGCAATGGAAACACACACACACACACACACACTCACCCCATACACAGTCACACACTCACCATGCACAATCACACACACCCATACACACACCGTACATGCACAAACCATACACACACATACACACACACACACACACACCATACATACACACACCATAAACATACACACACCATACACACATACACACACACACACACACACACCATGCACACACCATACAAACAAACAAACACACACCATATACACACACACACACACACACAATGCACACACACACACCATGCACACTCACACACACACACACACACCATGCACACTCACACCATACACACACACACACTAATTGTTTTAATTTAGTTCTTGGAACTCTTAAGTGGCAGCGCTTGATGTAAACACTTCTTGGCATTTTCTGTTTATCTAGTAGCAGGTATACACACAGATGTAATATGAGAAAATAAATTATGAATTCTGTCCAGGGAAGTGTTGTGAATATGACCTTGAGATAACACTTGTGTTAAGTGTGAATTTCCCTGTCTAGTGATATGTCCAACTACTACTCTGGGCCGCGAGACAGTGGTAGTGATTACAGATTGCCCACGAGGGGGCTAGTTTATTAGGCACCCCCTTACATCCTGTGCAAGGTGAAGCGCAGAAGCGTTTACAGTGCCCAACTGGGAAGCATGCGGAGTTCATACTTGCCTTTATGACTCATGCATTAAGGGCGTAAAAGGCCTGAAGGGTCATGGGTTTTGTCAGCAAGTTACATAAAGTGACAATGATGAGTGTGTGGGGGGAAAATTCCCGGTACAATTTATCTGTTTATGGCAAAGTGTGGCAGGTCCCTATTAATGTGAGCGGTGTTTACTGAATCAGCTGACCCTGGCTCGACCTTTTGAGAGACGCAAGCCAAGTGATCTAAGAGTCGTGAATAACATGGTGAATTACTTAGTGTTATTCATTTGGGTGAATATTTGTATAAATCAAAGGTGCTGTCACACACACACACACACACACACACACACACCACACGTGGCACACCACCAACACACAGTTTCTGAGAAGGAGTTTGAGATTGTATTTAACGAAGTCTTAACTGGGAAAATATTGTATGGCTTTTGTTATGGGGTAAGTTCTGGCGTGAACATTAAGACTATTTTCATAATTTTTCGTAACTAATATTTTTATCTGCCTGGTACAATTATTTATTAATTTGTATTGTAAGTTATGTCTTGATAGTCGATGTAATGTAACAATTTATTTTTTGTGTTAATGTTCATATAGATTGTTTCAGTGTTGCGGCTCTGACTCGTCAACGATGTTAATAAGCTCTTGAGTACATACTGCTGGTGAAACTATGTTATATTAACAACACGACAGACAAGTACTATAATACCTTAACATTTAACAATAATTCAGCCTTAATTTAATTTTTTCACCAACTTAAGACACATAACCCAGAAGGAAGTAAGACGGGCAACATAACGCGGGATATCGTGGCTTCACTAAGTGCAAATTATGGAACTTGAGGTAACACATTATGGGAAAATGCGAGCCCTGCTAAGTGGTTCTCCTCAACATAGACGCAAACATCAGATGGACAAAGAAACAGAAGAACCCCGGATATACATTCATTTATTCTACAAAAAAGTTACGTAAACGAGCGTTAAATACATTTAAGTAATCACAGTTTACGAAGCTGAAGTCGAGATATTAGAAGATGAAGAAGACTTTAGCATATCAGTATACCCCACGACCGGCGCCAGGATGTTAAGTGTGCCATCAGGGTATATTAGCGCTGAGAGACGGGTGCTATCGTGGTATATTAGCATACCTTCACCCTGAATGGTATATCAAAAAGTACAGGATTTACTTCACAGATATTTAGTTATATCTATCGGTATATTATATAAATTATATCAATATATCTGTGTATACCAAATATGGCATCAGAGTATATCACCGTTTGCCATCATATTCTCTAAATAACCTCAAAGTATACCCCGAATGTTTAATATCATACACTATAAATGACACTGTAGTATGTTAGTATATAATCAGGGTATAACATAAATAATATCAGCATTGTTTAAAATATCATATATATTAAGCGTGAGGAATGGATGTATATGATTCAATATATCACAGTTACATAAAGCGGTATGTCAGCTCATCAGCATATCACTAGAATGACATCAGAGTATAGGACACTATACTCCAATAAATACTGTCAGGTATCTAAGTATATCAGGGTAATCACTGAGAAGTGTCAGAACATATCATCATATTCCTTGACTGGTAACAAAGCATATCAACATACTCAAAGTATAATCAATGTCTCCGGAATAAACAAGCCAGTGACAGCAGCATATATTTCTGAAAATCAGCTGTGAAATATGTTCAGAACAGCCCAAAGTATACTATAATACTAAGCAACATTTGAAATATACCAGTATACTTCTTAACAGTCAGGGAAAAAATCATTATACAGATTAGTGTCCTCGAAGCAGATCAACTTGTCTCCTGCTTTCTGGGGACCCATTAGTGACATATCAGTATATCCAAAGAGACACATCGGAGTATATTACCATATATCCCAAGTGCCATGAAGGGATATCAACATACCTGAGTATATTAACTAGCTCTCATAGTCTTCCACTCTCTCTTAGATCCATCAGAATATGTCAGCATATCACCCTATCTTCTGAAGGTCCAGTTTACCTTGTTCCGAAAGTATGTCGAAGCATACTAACAGATCCCCTGAATGCCTTGAGAACATATCAGTATACTTCTAGGTTAATTCATATCATATCAGTATATCCCCTGAATCTAAGGTATAGCTAACCTCATTTCAAATTATTATTAGAGTATGTTAACATATTCCCTTAGAAGCATACCAGCATATCTCTTATGTCATTACAGTCAACCAGTATACGCTCAGAGATAGATGCAAGCATATCAGGGTATATTAGCATACCCTGTAAGAGAGATATGAGCCTAGCTACATAACCAAGTATATCAGCATACCCCATATGCTCTTATAGTACATCAGCACACCCTCTGAGAGACAGAACCATACCAACATATCAGAACATATTAGTATATCCTTTAGAGTGATATGAACATAATGGCATATCAGATGACAAGAGTATATCAGCATAGTCTTTGAGGAGCATATCAGACCAACTAGCATAAGCTCTTTAAGATAGATGGGAGCATATCTTAAATAGACTGGAACATACCAGAGCATATTAGCATATTAGCATATTAGCAAGGTGAGGAGGAGGAGGAGGAGGCAGGTGTCCACCGACCAGGTATGCCGATAGTCTGGTGATAATGTGGGTAAAACTGGTGTGTGTGTGTGTGTGTGTGTGTGTGTGTTCGTTCTCATGTTTATTTCTTGTAAGTTATGAGTCACCTAGCCGGCCATTTTGTTTACATTTTTCGGTCGCTCTAAAATACCATTAAAACAATATTGAGTATAAACGTTTGGCTCAACTGATGATCTCAAACATGTCCCAACTTTTTTTTGCCTCAACTCCACATTCTGTAACTCATTTAGGTAGATGTCCCTCACTACACATACACTGGACTATGTGTAATGTTGCAACTAATGTGTTATCAAGATATTGCACATTATAAGTTCATGTGTGGTCATTATATATCAAACGGAAAATTTTAAAAGAGCATCATTAATTTGTTAAGCCAGGTGAAAGAATGTTTTAGAGTGAATATATTTTATTTACTGTAATTAAAGTTTCAATACCTAAGACGTTCCACTATAAGAGTCTTTCAACCTCAGGTAAGGTCTAAAGACTTTCTACTCTAGGTCTTACACCCTGGAGTAGCTGTATCGTCCACATAGGTAATTACTCCACAAGGAACTACGAGTTACACCTTGATGTAATACTTCATTTATTGCCAAACTTTATAGGGAAATATTTTTTCACAAAGAATTTCAAGTTACAATTTCACATAACAAGTCACATTACAAACGTTCCTTCGGCTTACAGTTAGACTTTGCAATGTCAAGATATTTTTTTCACTGCAGAGGAAAGTATGCGTCATCATCACCACACACACACACACAAAGACAAAACTCCTGTATCCAGATTCTCAAAAGTTTATAAATTAAATTCTTCCCTAAAATTAAACAGACAATACATCTATTTATCATAGAGTATGTGAACAATATCGACGCCATATTGGTTACCATCTTTGAGTTATATAATTAGTTAGCTTCATAGTGTTAATTATTTAGTTAAAAAGGAAAAATAATCTACTAGTGTGTGTTGTGACCAAAATATATCAACATTGTATTTACTTTCTCCTCCAGGGAGCACTAAGTCTAGAAAAATGACACAATTGACATCTACATAAAGTGACTGATCAAGGGTAGATATTGGCTACCTTTTGTGTTACTTTGAGGTCGTAAGAACACACAGAGCTGCTCTTAAGGATGTTTACCACAATACACCTCAACCAGTTTCTCATTCACTAAGGTCAAACAATAAATCTGGTTCACAAGATACACCGTAAATTTTATTAGTATTATTGTATTGTTATAGTAGTCTTATGGTGTTAGATGTGTTCTAATACTGCAAACAAAAGGCATTCACATCTGCCTCTGCTGACTATGGCCATCTGTAGACGTAGCAAGTCCTCCTCCTCCCGTTTCCCAGTAAGGCAAGGAAGGCCTCACCTGACCAAAATTGTTAATTAAGATAGATTACCTGAAGATTAACCCTCCCAGCTTATTTCAACTAATGATTAACCTAACGCTACTTGGGAAGTTAAGTTAGGTTAGGTTAAGTTAGGGTAGGGTAGGGTAGGGTAGGGTAGGGTAGGGTAGGGTAGGGTAGGGTAGGTCAGGTCAGGTCAGGTCAGGCAGTGCCAGTGAAGTTAATCTTGAGGTTAAATAAACTAGAGGCTAATCTTCACATGAGCCAGTAAGACACTTTGACGGAGGCGGTTACGTACAACAGGAAAGCTCTGATAACATATAATGTACAGTATACACCGTTTAAGTTGTGTCAGCAGCTCTATACACCATTTATTGACTTACTCATTCACTGCCGTAGAAATATTTACTTCTCTAACAGTTTTCTATATGGTTCCCAGTCATTATAATACGACCTTGTAAAATCAAATGATCTAAATTAAACTAAACTTATCCAAATTAAACTTATTAGCTAACAAATCCTTCTTCTAAACACGATATATGCAAATCAAAAGTTCTAAATTCAACTTAACTTATCGTAATATAACTATTATAACTAAACCATTTTAATTAAACCTAACCTAAACACCTCAAGTGCCACAAACAGAAGGAAAAAACACCTTTAATATTATCGTGTAGGAGGCCCCTGTAACCCACTAACTCCAGGTAATGCATCTATATCAATCTACCTGCATTAGAAGCTCTATACGTGTCTATGATCGTTACCCACTGCTGGAGAACATTTGTACTTCTATAATTACCCCTGGAGAAACAATGCACCAATTTACGATTTATTTATTTTATTTTTCATTTATTTTTGTTCTTGGTCCATACTGTAAACATCGCCCGCTTGTGAGTCCCGTCAGCCATTTTGTTCTAACTTTCGGGGATTCTAAAATAAGCTATAAATAAATAAATAAATAAATAAATAAAACAAGCATCTTTTGTTTTTCTAACCCATGAGCTGTGAGTCTTCATTATATACTTGAACATTACTGTAAACTAAGGCTAGAGAGGGTGTGTACAGTACTAGTGGAGCCAAGACGAGAAGGTATTTCAAATCCCTAAAGGGTTTTACAAGTGGAGAGTCTTACAAGTGGAGAGTCTTACAAGTGGAGGGTCTTACAAGTGGAGGGTCTTACAAGTGGAGGGTCTTACAAGTGGAGGGTCTTACAGGTGGAGAGTCTTACAGGTGGAGAGTCTTACAAGTGGAGGGTCTTACAAGTGGAGGGTCTTACAGGTGGAGGGTCTTACAAGTGGAGGGTCTTACAGGTGGAGGATTTTAATAAGGATAAATACAGCAAGTCTTACAGTTGAATCAGCCAAGTCGAGGAAAACTCTTAAGAGTCATGTAACTTCTACCTGGTGTTACCTGTAATCAAGCTAAGGTATGTGTAAGAAGAATATTATCTCGTTACTATCCATTCCTCTTCCACTATCCTGCGAGGTGGTGTTTTAATAGGCACAGATACTCATGATAAAGAAGGAATAAAGAGAAAGACGCAAGATACCTATGAAATGCGACAGAATATACCCACACATGCGTAATCCTAACCCATCCCAACCCAACCCAACCCTATCCTACCCTCAGCTTCACCACAGTACACAAAGTCATTCTTGGTATCAGAATGACGCCTAAACACCCTGTATCGCCTAAGACACATTTGAATCGGATGGTTCGTTGACGGTTTTATTTCTTCGGTATAAACCAGTGAAGCAATTAGTTCGTGGGAACAGTGAGTCAAAATACTTCACATCAGCTTCGTTTACGACCTCCAGCTGATATTTACTTCTGTTGTCTATATCAATCACATTTTATAATGAAAACAAAAATATGGTTAGTTACTTAAAAATCATACTTAGATACTTAGGAGTGGGGGAAAAAGATACTTAAGATACTTAAAAATGAAAACACTCTTTGATACTTAAAGTAGGACAAAATAAACGGACATAAAGATTTAACTATGAGCGGTGGATATTACAACATGTACCGGCTATCAATACAGAAGCGCTATTTAGCCGTGAAGTTCTCTCAGAAACCCAACAAGACAATATGTGGTCACATAAAAATTTCAGGTTAATTTTTAACACCATCCGTCATTTTAAACCTTGGCACCTGTAGATTAAGAAAATATATGGTGATATTTTTTCTGATGGGATAAAGGTCGTATTTGTCCAGAGAAGTAAGAGAGGAAAAAAATCACTTGAGAGGCATGACGCACAGAGTGTCGAAGGTGATAAAAGATCATATACTAGCAATTGGGTTTTCAAATTAAGTTCATTACATAAGATATCAAACTCATAAAGATTACAAAAGAACAGAACACCATGAGCTCTCTACAGCTATTGTCAGCTGTCAATATGCTGATGTACAGAAGCTACACAATGTTATTGGTGACTGTAATCCCAGGAAAATGATGCTCTTATAAACTTGGTAACTGGAGCTGTAATGCCAGAAAATGCCAAATATGACAATCTATGTGCATATTAAGTTGGAAGAAAAAATTATGAAAATTTTGTCAAGGAACGTATTGTTGGTCCATTGAGCATCTGGAAAAAGCTGTCCAAGGTTAATCTACTGTCGTGGAAAGCAGCAAATAAGACTTCAACCATCAAATTGCTATCACAAGTTATAGAACTTAAGCAGGACATACAGTATATGCATCACAGAAGGGCAGCACTGTACATATCAAGTCACCAGACACTGATGTGTTTGGCATATTAAAGCAGCCTCAACTTGGAGAAAATACAAGTATGATAACAGGAACTGGTGAGCGACGACACATTGGGCAGAGAGCTTTTACAGGTTTCCATGCCTTCACAGGATCTGACTGCATTGGAAAATTTGTTGGCAAAGGAAAGAAAGCATGTTGGAGCACTTTGATGAAATCTAACACAAAAGTCCTAGATGCATTCAAGATGCTGAGTAGACCAAATGCCCTCCAGCAGACATGTATATTGGTCTAGAGGAATTTGTATTTAAGCTCTACTGTCCACGAATGACTTTCACTAAACTGTCAAAACTTAGATGGCATCTCTTCAAGAAAACGCAGGCAGAAGCTGGAGAACTACCAGCGACTGCAGCAACTCTAAAGTATCATATATTGAGAGGAAGGTATCAAGCTCTGTGGTCTTGTGATGCAGACAGTGAAATGATTTCACAATTAGAGCATGGTTGGAAGATTGACAATGACTGTTTCATACTAGTAATATCAGACCAACCACCAGCTCCAGAAGCAATCACAGAACTTGTTAAATGTGGATGTGGCGTCAGGAAATGTGGATCATTGTCATGTTCATACAGAAAGAATAAGAAAGAATAGCATGACATCCACCGAGATGTGTAACTGTCAAGCAGATGATGAGAAATGCCTAAACAAGGTGAAGGAATCTGTTGTACACAGAAGACTCTGATGACGAGGACTGAAGCAATGTCGTAAATAATAACTTGTGACTTGTATATACATGATGTATAACACTACAAACTTTTAATGAATATAAAACGG
The DNA here is from genome assembly GCF_018991925.1 of Homarus americanus. NCBI lineage: Eukaryota > Metazoa > Arthropoda > Malacostraca > Decapoda > Nephropidae > Homarus > Homarus americanus. The sequence goes on along the minus strand of NW_024723107.1, from coordinate 992 downwards.
TGGTTCTAAGCTTTTCAGATAATGGTAATAAGTATATGTTTAATTTCCAGGATTTGTCTTTAGCAATTAATTTTACTTACTGCAATCTCTTCTTTGCCAGAGACAGGATGGCATATATGAGCAGCCATGTTTGTAACACACTTAAGATATTATAACAGCATTCATAATATATTATGTTAAATTGTAATCATATAATACTACATGTTCATAGGTTATTAGTCATGTTTTAAGTTACTTAGGACTTAATGGTAATACGTCTGTGGTTCATTACGCCGCTCTTTGATAAAACTTCTTTAATGGCATAAAACTTAAAATAAACCGTTCAGAAAAAATTACACCACAGTTCCTTAACATAGTTTATAACGATTATTACGATGTATGGTGTCAAAAATTAACATGAAATTTTTACGGGATTACTTAAGCTCCTACACTAAAACCTGCCGACCTAACCTAACCTTTTTTACCCACCTCCACCTACTTACCTAACATGACATAATCTTACCTAACCTGACATAATCTAACCTAACCTGACATAATCTAACCTAACCTGACATAATCTTACCTAACCTGACATAATCTAACCTAACCTGACATAATCTAACCTAACCTGACGTAATCTAACCTAACCTGACATAATCTAACCTAACCTTACATAATCTAACCTAACCTGACATAATCTAACCTAAACTGACATAATCTAACCTAACCTGACATAATCTAACCTAACCTGACATAATCTAACCTAACCTGACGTAATCTAACCTAACCTGACATAATCGAACCTAACCTGACATAATCGAACCTAACCTCCCCGTCTGACATAAGCTAACCTAATCAAACCTAACTTTCCCACCTACCGACCATAACCTATCTACTTATTACCTACCTAACCTAACTTAACCCAACCTGACATAATGTAACCTAACCTATTGAAACTTAACTTAACCACCTACCTCATCTAACACCACTTTGTAATCTCTTTGCGCTACCGC